>NW_028221755.1:0-51019 GCF_014529385.1 Adiantum capillus-veneris
TAAGCATAAATCTAAATAAACGTAAATCTAACTATAAATTAAATTAATTTAAGTAAGTCTATCCTAATCTTTAACTTCTTTTGGGATAGTTTCCTACGATGTTAAAACTCTCTTCTTCTTGTGTGTGTGTGTGTGAGTGTGCGTAAACCTAAGTAAACCTAAGTCTAATCTAATATAACATAAATCTAAATCTAACGTAAATTATGTTATATTAAAAACAAAGAACTAAACTAACAGGGATTATAAGAACCATAAAACTGATTTAACACATAACTCGGCAAGAGTTGGCATTCTCATCACTAAAGATGTGAGAGTTAACTTCCGGCGGTGATGCTGCCTCATCTCCATCCACATCTGACGACAGCAATTGGCCCTTTAGACCGTTCTTGCTCTTGTTACTAACTTTGAAGTTGCTGTTGAATGACTAGAGGTTTTCTAGATGGTCATTGTGTCGGGGATGTAGTGACTCTTGCCGCCCTGAAGATCCACCTTCTTCCCTATCTTCTAAAGACATTTCACCAGTACTTTTGGATCGGCGGAGCCCACCATGAGTGAAGGCAGCAATACCCTATATTCCATTGAGAGCTTTCTTCACCCGCTTCACGCAGGCATCGCAGTCTATGGAGACCTAAATCTAATCTAATATAACGTAAATCTAAATCTAGCGTAAATAAACGTAAATCTAATTAATAATAAACCTAAATATAAATTTAATTTAACTTAAATAAACTTAAATCTAATTTAACGTAAGTCTACATCTAACCTAATCTTTAACGTCTTTTTAGGATAGTTTCCTACGACGTTATAACTCTCTTCTTCTTGTGTGTGTGCGCGTGTGTGGATGTGTGTGCCAATAAAAAGAGATAAATGGTATAACCTTTCTATCACCCATGCCAAGTATGATAGATTGGTTATGCCATTTCCCTCTTGAATAATAGGTCTTGAGTTCAACTCCTCGTCGGCTAGATCTTTAGGTCTTTTAATTTTAATTAGTTTCTTACGGCGTTAAATTAGTTTCTCTCTCTCTTTATCTCTCAATGTGTGTGCGTTTTTTTGTTTATGCATGTTTTCT
Source organism: Adiantum capillus-veneris (assembly GCF_014529385.1). Classification (NCBI taxonomy): domain Eukaryota; kingdom Viridiplantae; phylum Streptophyta; class Polypodiopsida; order Polypodiales; family Pteridaceae; genus Adiantum; species Adiantum capillus-veneris. The sequence goes on from NW_028221755.1 coordinate 1,073, forward strand.
CTCTCTTTTCCTCTCTCAATGTGTGCGTTTTTTGTTTATGCATGTTCTCTCTCTCTTTTTCCTCTCTCAATGTGTGTGTTTTTTGTTTATGCATGCTCTCTCTCTCTTTTCCTCTCTCAATATGTGTGTGCATTCTTTGTTTATGTATGTGTGTGTGCGTTTTTGTTTATGTTTGTACTCTCTCTCTCTCTCTCTCTCTCTCTCTCTCTCACTCTCACAAAAACACTATGTGTGTGTGTGTGTATGTGTGTGTGTGTGAGAGAGAGAGAGGGAGAGAGAAAGAGGGGAAGGGAACATGAGAGTGAGAATTAAGAGGGAAGGAGCATACCTGGCTCTCCTTCCTCTCCTCGTGTGTGTGTGTGTGTGTGTGTGGAGAAGAAAGAGAGAGAGAGAGAGAGAGAGAGAGAGAGAGAGAGAGGGACAACGTTACCTGCTCTTTGCTTGAGGGTGCCGAAAAACTCAGATCTGAGATCTGAGTTTTTGGGCGCTCTCTGTTATTTTTAGCCCAGTCGGCGTCGCTATGAGCGTCGCAAATTTACAAAGAAATTTGCGACGCTCATAGCGACGCCGGGATTTTTTTTTTGAGCGTCGCTGTGTGAGCGTCGCTAATATGAATAGCCTCTTGTAGTGTAAGCTCTGCGGTGTTGGTAAGTAGGTACGTCAAATGGCATCTAGTGGCGTCAGGAGGTCAAATGGGGTCAATATTTGCACGTGGATAAGTACGGATATAACGTGGGTATTTTCTTGTGATAACTATGCAAAAAGGTCATCATGAGAATTGTATTTGGGGTCCACTTTACGTGATTGCGGGATGCATTATTGGAAAAAGCTGAGTGCCAGGTGTGAGGATGGATGTAGTAGGGTGATCATATGCACTACGAGGCCACTTTGTTGTGTTCGGGATCCATTTGAGGTGATTAAAAGGCCAAAGGTTTCCAAGTAATAAAGATAAGTGTGGGAACTGAAAAAAAAGAGAAGAAAAAAAAAAAAGGAGAGAAGAGGAGGAACACCCGCAACTGAGTTTTTGCTGTTTTTGGAGTCTGTTTTGGCCATAAACTGCTCATCCGAGGTCGCGGATTTGAGCACTTTGACATTGTAGATTGGGCTATTGAACCGTTCCAAATGCGATGGCGCTGTTCATTTTGCAAAATTCCTCATGGTTTTTTTTTATGTTTTGGCTGTGTAAGTTTCTTCTATGAGTGAAGACTCTGCTCTAATTTGTGTGATTGTATCGGGCATATTTTACCCATATGGTGTGAGCTATTTTCCCCATTGTGTGTTGGCCCAAGCTCAATTGTATCTAAACATCAGAAATTCTTCTCTTTTGAGCTAAGTTTCTTTGGTGTGTGTGTGTGTCTCTCTGTGTGGAGTGGGCAAATGGATAGTCTCTCTCCTCTCACTCGATCAGTGTGTTCCCTGTCTCGGCCAGGTGGGTTGTGTAAGCCGAGTGGTGCCCCAGTGTGTGTGTGTGTATTATCCCAAGAGCGTGTATTGGGTGATTATAGAGGCGTAGTGTGTGTTTCCATTCGGCTCACAACGGTTTCTAAAAGAAACTTTTTACTCTAGGAGATCCTAGACGAAGTTAATGGACAACTACACAGCAAACTCGTGTTTTTCCTAGTTTAGGTCTCTTCGTCCTTAGCAGCGGCGTCAAATGTGGGACTCATGTCTAACCTCACCATCCTATTTTATTGCAATATTAGCGAGAACCACGATTAAATTGTCAACATGGGATGAAGCTCACTCGACTAGTGCATAGAGGCTACAAGAGTTTGTCAATCTCTCACAAAACAAATAACAACTCTCATCTAACTCAAGTTACACTCAAGTGACTGAAATCACCAAAAGCCAATCCCTCATCAGCAAACAAATCATATCCGTTACAGCATCAAATGACATCCAAACATAACGAAACGTTTAGGACGTGTTTATAAGACCTAAGTACACATGCTTATGGTCTCAAACCCACTTTAGGTCAAGTTCCAAAATCAAGATTATATAACAGTAGTGGATTTTTGACCTAGTCGTTTTCGACCCACAATGCATCTAAATGCTTAGCAATGATGCTCCGATATCCCGTCTATGTTTAGTTTTGACTTGAAAGTGTAAATTCTTAGTTATGATGAAATTAGGCCACGGGTTGGCGACGCCAAACACTATGAAATACTATGAACTGCTTACGTCAATGCATAGAGTTCTTACCTGCGACTGCAATGCAATAAACGCGACTGCAATGTGACAATCGGGGAGGGAGTAGGAAGCGCAAGAAGGAGAGGAGTGAACGCCGTTAGTTCACGCTGTGTATTTCATTATCCAAAACTTAATAAAATCTTTACAAAGTTGACGTTTATACCTTAGCCAAGGTCTAAAATGTGTAATGTCCGGCACCCAAGACCTATGGTCTCCACACTTATTGTATCTGCAACCCAGGTACACTAAGTGACCTATGCTCTACGTCATGGAACTCTTATTGAGCCCCGTAACATGTTACAATTATCACACATGGCTAAATAAATTGAGAAATTACAATACATGGCCATTTTGAAAAAATGTGAAAAGTGTGTAACTCCAATCTTCACTGCTTTTTTATATTCATCTTCGATGTGCATTCATAAAGCTTTGATCTTTAGCAACTCCTGTTAATTGCCGTTGACTCAGTTAACACTCGTACAATTCGTATAGATCTAATACAATATCTATGTACAAATTAAAATGAAGCAAAGTAAAAGAAAAATCATCAACAATATCATCAATGCTCTAACGCCGTTTGAGAAAGTATTGCAGCAGGTGCTACCGAGCTTCGTCAATGTACACCCTTTTTAAGCAGTTGTCCAAGGGGGGGGAGAGAAACCGTCGGGGGAGCGAGTACGGGGGGTTGGTTTGTAGAGAGAGAAAGAGAGAGAGAGATTTTTGAGAGTTGAATTTTTACATTATCCTTGTCATCAGTGTCACCTTCATTATCACTAATATCCTCATTACCGTCCTTAAGGAAAACACTACACTTGAGGGCTGGCCATCTTTGAAGCCCGGAACCCATGCACTAATGACCCTTCAACTCTTTGCCATGCATGCCTGGTGACAACATGGCTACAGCTTGGAATGAAGGCAGTTTTATACTGCAAGGCGGACTTGTCGTCCAAAAGGCTGAGGTGTGTGTGTAGTTGCAGGTGTGCCCTGCAGCTCAGAACAAAGGCCTCCATGTGAGTAAGGGTTGGCGTGAGCTGCGGTTAGGTAATACATAGCTTTAAAATCCATATCAAAAAGCAACCATTGAGCGGCAGCCTCTGCAAAGAGCTTTGTAAGTGAGCGTTAGGTCGTAGGCGCCGCCAGGTGGTTTGCATACGTGGATCTCCAGACCCATATCTTGCGGTGATGCGGACTGCTCAGTATAGCCGGGATTTTTGTAGCGTGGCAGTGTTGTTTATTTTAGAAAAAAAAAATCCTGCCTTACCTCGCACCTGCACTGGTGTATGATTATGCAAAGAGGACGCTAGGAAATGCGTTTGTGGAATTTAATGAGTGGCAAGTAGCTTCTTCACGCTGTAGAGTTACAGACAACAGGGAAGCGATGGTGGCGTGGAGCTGTAGGGGCGTTCAAGACTACAAATCATGCATGTAGTGTCGTGGCATCCATCTCTAATAGTACCATCATGTGCATCATCGACTGCTGCATTGCTTGCTTTTCAGCTGCCGGCTCACACGCAGGGAAGGACAGGTTGGAAACCCTTGTCAATTACCGCTTTCAAAGGTAATGTATAGCGGGCCTGGAACGGCTCCGCTTGCATGCATCAGGGTGCAAGTAGCCCTTGGTAGGGAGCATGCAAGAGAGAGGGAGGTGTGAGGTAACTTATATCGTGGCCACTGCTGCAGGTCGATGGGCTTAGAGGTCGAGAATGAGGTAGAGGGGAGTGGTGGGTAAAGAATGTACTACAAGCACTGTAACAACCAAAACGCATTGGGTGTGTGTGTGGAGTTGGTTGTAGGACGGACAGTAGCGGGCCGAGAAAAGGGGCGCTTCAGAAAAAAAAATCCATTAGTTGTGTGTGGCATGCTCAAGGGTGCAAGGCTGCTCACTGTCGAGAACGATCTGTAGCTGGCGGCCGTTGGTGAAGTAGAGAGAGAGTGTGTGTTGTGGGTGGTTCTGAGAGGATTGGCATGGTTGGCAAGTGACGGCAAGTGACAGTGTAGGAAGGTTCACGAGTCGATGAGTGATTCCTCACAATCTCTCTCTGTACACATCACCCAGTCGACCAACCGAGGCCATGCATACCTCTAAAGAAGGGAGCAAGACTAGAATGCAGCAACATGTCGGCTAAATGTGAGGAAAAAGAGAGAGTGATGGGCGGCGGTTTGTCCATTTAGCACCCACGACATTCATTGTGTCGGCATTGATGGCAATTGCTTGCTAGTGGGTGCCGCACGTGCAGAGTTGAGGTATGTCTGTCACGTGTGTAAGCAAGGGTGGCGATGTGGGGAAGGAGTCCAGTCGAGGAGGGATCGTGCATTCTAGGAAGGGCAAAGTCACCATGGCTGCCATAGGTTTGATGCTTCCTGCTCGCGTGCAGCTGGTCGCAGCAAATAATACTGGAAAATTAGTTTGGTGTAGTAGTCTCTTGTATTGGTGTTGGTCCTCACCACAACCGATAGCCGATGTCGGCAGCTTCGTTAGGAAAAGATCAAGAGTGCATTGCACACAAATAGCTTTGCGTAGCCTTCGCAGGTTACATATCTCAAGGCTTAAGGAGAAATCCATCCTGATTACGGTAATTGCGGGAGGTGCTCTTTTCTCGTGTTTATTTTATTTTATTTTAATGAATATTTATAGCTCCTCTAATGCAATAGGCAAGTATTGTCTCTCTAGGGTGTTCACATTCGTCTGCCACTACTTGATGCCTTCTTCCCCTTCCTACCGGCAATACAGATTATCGAGGTTTATTAGAAAAAATAAAAAAATTTGAGCCGTATTTCATCCTCCTATTACCTCCCATGCTTTGTACTCCATAAGAAAGCGTATTATACATGATTAACAATTATTTTAAACAGTCATCTTACAAAGCTTGCTAATAATAAAAAAAATACAACTTGTATGGATTCATTTGACTTGTAATTTAATAGATTCGCATTCCAAGCATCTTTTCCAACAAAATAAACACATGCATCCCTATATATTCGAAGAAAGAGTTCTAATAGCTTAGTTGTATTCATCATAGCTCTTGTACTCTTGGTATCCATGCTTCCTTAGCAATAATTGCAATTCCAAGATAGTTTCTAGTGCTCTGATACCACTTTTACAAACGGAGCACGGAGAACCCTGCAAATACTGATAATATCACACTACAAACCATTAAACAATAAATACGCATACTAGGCACATCCATGAGCACTGAATAGAAGTTGCATGTACGCGAACATAGAGAGATAGAGAGCGAGTGAGGTTAAACGAGAACCTGTAGGCGCACCTCCTAGAACGGAGTGCTACGTCGACATGGCGAGAGAGGAGGGAGGAGAAGAGAGAAGAAGACACAAACACTGGGTGCAATCTCCCTCCGTGTAAGAGTGACCGTTTCCCTCTTGCACGCATTTGATTTATAGATTTTTTGAATGGTCAAATTGAGTACAAACTGGCCGGTCGGTCATAAATGGTCAAAGCTCATAAAAGAGTACTTGACTAATAAAATGTACATAAAATATATATTTGTTAGCATAGGCCTAGATCGGTAAGGCCTTTTCCATGTGTCAGTTGTAATAAATAGTAGAATATCAATTCCATAATAGTTTGAGGTCTTGGGAGTGAGACCGGACGGGGATAAGTTAATGCTTTGGTAAGATAGTTGAGGACATAATCTTGGTGCATGAAGGTTTTCATCTTCATTCCACCAAAGAGGTCACAAGAAACATCAATCTTGGATTTTACCAAGTCTCTCTAAATCAGAGAATCTATAATACAAAATGCTTTTGTAGGGGGGATTGGATCCAAGTAAATATGGTCCTCAACTGTTGTCAAATTCCACTATCTATCTCTCTCTTTTACAAGTACTATTGATGCCAAGATAATTAGGTTTAATGTTTATTTTGTTACCTTCAATCAATTACTATTCTTATGCTCTTTAAGAATCCTCTCAAACTAAATCCTAACTATTATTGCATATTGGTTCGCTATTAAAAAAATCATTACTTTCCAATATTCCAACCCCACCCCCCGGCGGTTCTGCCGCCCTCACCCGCGAGCTGCTTCATTCCTCTATGGCTCTACCTTGGCCTCTGTACGAGCGCTGGTCGCCTACCTATCACAAGCATAGATCTGCAAGCCATAGCGACGCACACACAAAGAGAGAAAGACTACCCATCGTAAGCACACTGTTTTACAAGCCATAGCAGCACGTGTATAGCTCCATGCAGGCTTCTCGTGAGGGACTGTGCATGCCAAGGAAAGGAGGTATGCCCTCCTCTAGGCTGAGAGAGAGAGAGAGAGAGAGAGAGAGAGAGAGAGAGAGAGAGGAGTTACATGAGCATGACATGCAAACTGGCAGTCGAGTCGAGCGGTGAAAGAGAGAGAGAGAGAGAGAGAGAGAGAGAGAGAGAGAGAGAGAGAGAGAGAGAGAGGAGTTACATGAGCATGACATGCAAACTGGCAGTCGAGTCGAGCGGTGAAAGAGAGAGTAGAAAGTTTAGAGAGAGAGAGAGATAGAGAGAGAGAGAGAGAATCTCCCTAAGATTCTAGGCCTTCCGAATTTCTCAAAATCGTAGGCACATACTATTGTTATTTCATTTTTGCTATTGTCAATGTTATAGCCATATTCCATTACATTGGTATCAAAGCTATTGGTTTCTCTTTTATTGCTTATAAAGAGAGGTCCTTAAGTTTTCCATGAAATGTTGGACCGGCTCATAACAAGAGCATAAGTGGGACACGTATCTATCATCTTGGCTAAAAAAGACTTAATTTGAGGTACACCATTGGGAACTATAGACTTAATAATGGAGTCTCTCGTGTGCTTGCCTTTGGCTTAACCATTATTGAGCTACTAGCACGCTCAATAGGAACCATACTCAACTGAAAAATGTTAGACCCTCTCCACTACTCTTTGCAATTAGCAGTCTCTAAACCACCGGTGTGGCTGCTTGAGAGCTAATTTTCAAAAGCAAAGAAGAGTAGAAGCTAAGGTTTTTGAGGGTACCAACGCACAAAGTATCATATACATAAGTTTTATTAGTACGGCTATCCTGAATAACAAAGAGAGCGATTATTGACAACTTTGATTTTGGACATGAAGGTGCTATTGATGATACCCCAATGTCTGTGAACTATCTTGTTACTAGGTTGCAGCAAGCTATGGGCAACCCTGCCTTGCAATCCAAAGTTACTCAACAGCTTCGTGCTTATGGGATTTCCCTACCTCTCCAAGAAGAGCGAGAGCTCAGGAAGCCTCTTGTTCAGACTTCCAAAAGAAGACTCTCTCTGATAAGAGAAGAGGAGGAATCCAATGAGCAAGAAAGAAGTAAATCTCCGAGTTCCTCTAAAGGTGTCGCTTCATGAAGAGGGAGGTCTTGACAATCTCCAACTCCTCCCAAGAGAAAAGATCATCCTATAGTCCTTCTCCTTGTCACTCTGAAAGGAAAGAGAGGAAAGAAAGGAATAAAAAGGTGAGAAAGAGGTCACCCTCTTCTCCTTCTTCATCACCTTCCTCCTCTTGCGAAAAAAGCAGTGGTTATTCTCCTCGAGAATACAAGAGGATAGGACATCTCAACTCCTACCCTTCTTAGAAAAGCAAGATTAAGAAGTTCAAAGAGGGAGGAAAGAGTATCTCTTTTCTCACCTATGATGGTGCCTTTGGTGTTACTAACAAAGTATTGGCATTCAGTGAGAAATTTCATGCGGCCTGATGATGTGGTAGGCCGTGTTGTGAGGAGCTTCAAATTTTGCAAGTCTAGCACCAAACAATAATGCTATGAGGCCTTGAGCAATTTTTCCTTCTTTCTCGTCATCCTCAAAGCAACACAGAGGCGCGCTACTACGAGCTCTTTCCTCTCTCTCCTGCACCCTACTCGCTATGTGCAGGCCCCTTCTTCCTAATTTTCCACCCATCCACACTAAAACCCTTTGATTTCCTTCAAGTTTTTTAGCCATTGATACCATTGGATGGCAAGCTCCCCCTTGGGGCCACTTGATTTCCATTTTGGGTGGCCTCACCCACATAATATACCACATTCTCCAAGCACATTGACTAAGGCATTTTTTCACACCATATTTGCGACAAATAGCTCATCAAGAACTTAGCTTGCTTTTGTAAAGGCACCACATTTGAAATATACCTTACCAAAGGCATTGCTAAGTAGGGCATATTAACCAAATCATTGCATATCACAACATCCTCGACCAAAACCCTCCCAAGCACCACATGTTTCTTCAATAGATGACGTTTTGTGTTAGTAGCACGCTAACACGAATACCATTTTTGGAGTTCTCATTGTAAAACACTTTTAGTTTTGCTAAATCAAGAATATTGTAACTCCTATTTCCTCGGATAGAGACTATATAATTAATGAGCCGAGGCTAGAAGCTTCCAAATTGTATCAACCTGTCATTACCCATCTTTCGTAGAACTCCCAGATTATTAGTTTTGACCACCAAAAACCTTGGCTAAGGTATAAAAGCCAATTTTTGTCAGTTATTAAATAGTTTTTTGGATAATGAAATGCACACCGTGAGCTAACGGTGCTCACTCCTCTCCTTATCGCGCTTCCTCCTCCCTCCCCGGATGTCACATTGCAATCGGGTTTGTTGCATTGCAACCGCAGGTAAGAGCTCTACGCATTGGTGTAAACACATCACATTATTTTGTAGCTTTTAGCGTCGCTGACCCGCGGCCTAATTTCATCATAATAATGAGTTTACACTTCCAAATAAAAAACCAAGCATAGGCGGGGTATTGGGGCATCATTGCTAAGCATTTAGATGTACTCTCGGTCGAAGACGGCTATGTCAAAAATCCATTGTTGTTAATAATTGCAATTTTGGAACTAAACCTAAAGTGGAGTTTGAGACCATAAGCATGTGTACTTAGGTCTTATAAGCATGTCCTAGAAGTTTCGTTACATTTGGATGTCATTTGATGCTGTAACGGATGTGATTTGTTTGCCGATGAGCGATTGGTTTTTGGTGATTTCAGTCACTTGAGTGTAGCTTGAGTTAGATGCGAGTTAGTTGTTTTCCAAGAGTTTGACAACCTCTTGTAGCCTCTATGCAGTAGGCGAGTCAGCTTCGTCCCATGGATAGACAATTTAATCGTGGTTCTCGCTAATACTGCAGTAAAATAGGATGGTGGGGTTAGACATGCGTCCCATATTTGGCGTCGTTTTCGGGGACGAATAGACCTAAACTAGGGAAAACACGAGCGTCTTGTGTAGTTGTCCATTAAATTCTTCTAGGTTCACCTAGAGTAAAATTTTATTTTTAGAAGCCGCACAACTTAAGATTGTCGTCTTTTGCTTTGTAGAGGTAGCTTGGAAGTAGTTGTACTTGTTGAGTGCCTTTAGGATTGTAGGATTGTAGAAATAGATTAGGATTTTGAGGATGCTTGGTAGACGAGACAAGTCTTAAGATCAATGCTCAAAAAACCATAAAAGACAAGAAAACAAGTGTTTGTGGACACTTTCCACAAACCCATTGCATGAGAATCTAGGAGTCGGGTAGGTAAGATCCAAGGTGGAATATTTCTGAACATTGCTCTCTCTGAAAGAATCAAGTGTGAGTTGTTATTGGAAGTTACAGAATTTCATGTCTACGGATAGAAATAGCACGAAAAGACTCAAAACCACTCAATCCGACTGGAGAGTAAGCTTAAAAGTTGTCTGAACAAGTGTTTGAGCTCAAGGACACTCTGAGGTAAAAATTTCAAGAGTTGGCCAGAACTTAGATTATTTACTTTTTTTTGACATTTTAGGCCAAATTAAGTTTTGACTTGATTCATGGGCTTAAAATAGCTAACGTAAAGTCTGTCTTTGAAAAAGTTACAAAAAAGTGTTCATTTCAAGCTTGAAGTTAATAATTGCAATTATTAACTTCTAGCTCAGATTTGACCAAGGTTCATACGATTGACTCGGTGCATGTGTACAAACAACTTTTGTAAAGGCACAAAAGATTTGGATCACCAAACTGGCAAAAGACTGGGTAAAAACTAAACTTTGTACTAACTTTTTAAAACTTGAGTGTAAATTGGGAAAAAAATTGTCCAAACTTGCTGAATTTTGATTCATAGGCTTATATTGATGTGATAAACATGTGTACATGCTCAATTGACCAAAAAGATGCAAAAAGTTGTCAGTTGTAAATAATCGCGATTATTTACATCTGTTCCATTTTTCAACTTTTTTGACCAAGTCAGCATACCACTAGTTTTACCATGTTGTAATAAGCCCACAAACCAAACTTGATAAGATTTGGATCACTCGATTGAAAATTGTGACCAAATTTACAACGTTAGTCTGTGGACAGAGAATTGATGACCATTTGACCAAAAATTGTCCAAACTTGATGAAACTTGGCTAGTGACCTTAACTTGAAGTGCTTAACAAATTTGTGTGATAGTTGAGATAAAAATTTGCAAAAATATAGCTAGAGTAAATAATTGTGATTATTTACTTCTGCTCCAAAACTTGAAATTTTTACAAATTTATACTATATATAATGCAGCTTAAAATTTTCAAGGAAGGAGAGACCCTCCACATGTCACTCAATGCTTCACTTTAAAGGAAGCCTTATAAAATGTCCCATTTCTCTAAAGCTTGGAATCTTGGAACCTGCGAAACTTTTCAGGCTTTTATTTTTTAACCTTCCAAAGTATAAGAAAAAGGTTTTACTCTACTTTTCCAACTTTACTTTTCCTTAATTGAAGGGTGGCTCAACTTTGCTTTTGGAAAGCAAATGGCCATTTGAGAATTTAAAAAATTGTTCATATGCACACTAGGAAAATTGTCGATTTACTTCAAGGTAAACTTGGAATCTAAGTAGGATTTTTTAGTTAATATGCTAAATCGTAATTTTTATTGAACATTGATCTCGTATAGCCTCAAAATGGGAGGATGTGTGTGTGTGTGTGTGTGTGAGTGAGAGAGAGAGAGAGAGAGAGGTCTCACAAAGAGTGCCAAAAAAAAATCTTAATCGATATAATTTTAAAGTGAATCTATACATATATATATAATGGAGCTTAAAGGAACCTATGAAACTTTTTAGGCCTTCTTTTATTAACCTTCCAAAGTATTTCAAAAAGGTTTGACTCTACGTTTTCAACTTTACTTTTTCTTAATTGAAGGATGGCTCAACTTTGCTTTTGGAAAGCAAATGACCATTTGAGAATTTAAGAAATTGTTCATATGTACACTATAAAAATTGTCGATTTACTTCAAGGTGAACTTGGAATCTAAGTAGGATTTTTAAATTAATATGTTAAATCCCAATTTTTTATTGAACACTAATCTCGAATAGCTTCCAAAGTATTTCAAAAAGGTTTGACTCTACGTTTTCAACTTTACTTTTTCTTAATTGAAGGATGGCTCAACTTTGCTTTTGGAAAGCAAATGACCATTTGAGAATTTAAGAAATTGTTCATATGTACACTATAAAAATTGTCGATTTACTTCAAGGTGAACTTGGAATCTAAGTAGGATTTTTAAATTAATATGTTAAATCCCAATTTTTATTGAACACTAATCTCGAATAGCTTCAAAATGGAAGGGCATGTGTGTGTGTGTGTGTGTGAGAGAGAGAGAGAGAGAGAGAGATCTCAAAGAGAGTGCCAAAAAAATTTCTTGATCGATATAATTTTAAAGTGAATCTCTACATATATAATGAAGCTTAAATTTTTCAAGCAAGGAGAGGTCTTCCACGTGTCATATATTGCAGCTTGCAAAAATGTCCACGTTTGGAACTCCATGAAATAACTTGCAACCTAATGACCTCAGTGCATGAAGGTCTTGAATAGCCCCAAAATGGAAGGGCATGTGTGTGTGTGTGTGTGTGTGTGTGTGTGTGTGTATGTGAGAGAGAGAGACAGAGAGAGAGAGAGAGAGAGAGAGAGAGAGAGAGAGAGAGAGGTCTCAAACAGAGTGGAAGCAAAATTTCTTGATTGAAATAATCTTAAAGTAAATCTGTGTGTGTGTGTGTGTGTGTGTGTGTGTGAGAGAGAGAGAGAGAGAGAGAGAGAGAGAGAGAGAGAGGTCTCAAACAGAGTGGAAGCAAAATTTCTTGATTGAAATAATCTTAAAGTAAATCTGTACATATATAATGGAGCTTAAAGTTTCCAAGCAAGGAGACGCCTTCCACATGTCATCCATTGCAGCTTGCACAAATGTCAATGTTTGGAACTCCATGAAATAAACTACAGCCTGATGACCTCAGCGGTTGAAGGTCTCAATCTCGACCTGCAAACAACTGTTTGTGCATGCGTTCGCGTTCATGATGTGTGTATGTGGTGTTCATGTGTTACTGTATGTGTTTGTGTGTGTGTGTGTGACATGTGTGTAAGAGAGAGAGAGAGAGAGAGAGAGAGAGAGAGGAGAAGAAGAAACGTGATTGGCCGCTAGCTATGTGTGTGTATGAGACTCGAATCTCAACCTACAGTGTGAATGGGCATTATTGGTGGTGTGTGTGAGAGAGAGGCCAATCTACCTGAGCAAGCCTGTGCGCACACCCAAGACTGTGTGTGTGTGTGTGCGTGTGCGTGTGCGTGTGCATGTATGTGTGTGTGTGTGTGTGTGTGTGTGTGTGTGTGTGTGAGAGAGAGAGAGAGAGAGAGAGAGAGAGAGAAACTAGCTGGAGTGTTCACTCTTTGTGTGTGCGTGTGTATATATGTGTGTGAAAGAAAGAGAACACGATATCACATTTTCCCATTGTCTACGCACGCACGTGCATGTGTGTGTGTGTGTGTGTGTGTGTGTGTGTGAGAGAGAGAGAGAGAGAGAGAGAGAGAGAGAGACTCTTACTCATTGGTGAGAGAGAATGAGGGAATATGTGGGGATTTAATGGCAAGAGAGAAAGATAGTGAGTACTTTGGCGCACGTGCACACACACATAGAGGCACACGGGGAGAGAGAGAGAGAGAGAGAGAGAGAGAGAGAGAGAGAGAGAGAGAGAGAGAGAGAGAGAGAGAGAATGCAATTGGTCCCATAGCTGATGACTAACAAAGTCGAGTAAGCCCAAGTTGACAAATCTAGGACATGGAAAAAATCTAGGGCGGATGGCGAGCAATTGTTGCAGGTTGACAACGACAGAAGGCAGAGTCAATTGTTGACTATATTAAAAAAGTTCGTGCTAAATTTCTTTGAACTTTGTAGGCCTTCTCAATTTCAAATTAGAATTTTAAGATAAATCTCAAAGTTTGTAGGTGGGATTACACTAAACCTAGGTTTTTTCCTATGAACTTGTAAGAAGCTTAGTGTAAAAACACTCAAATATACTAAATCTTGAGACTCATCTATAGATTTTTCTAAGATTTTGGGGAAAAGCACTATGTATTGAAGTAAAAACATAGGTTTGGTGTAATTCCATCTACAAATTTTGATATTTATCTCTAAATTCTAATTTGAAGGTGAGAATGCTATAAACTTCATGTGTTGCCTCACCTTCAAATCTAGAATTTAAAAGTTGTAGGTGGGATTACGCTAGACCTAGCCTTTTTTCGAGTACTCAGATACATGTTTCTCTTTTTCAAAAACTTGAAAAACATACGAGAAAAGTATATTTAAAGGTCTTTACATGATTTTCCTAAACTTTGAGATATCCCCGAGGAGGTCACCTAATAAAAATGTAACCTATCACGTGAGTTCCACAAAAGGGTATTTAAAGTTCTTGAAACTTACAGAAATATGTATACAAAAAGGCATTATTTTTCTAAATTTGAAAAAAAATTATAGATTTTAAAAGAAAAGGGTACATTATATTCTTAACAAAATTCACAGATAAGGGGTTTTACAAACATGCCTTGAATGCACGTGATATGGTAGTTTTACACATAGTGAACCCCCCAAGGAGATATCCTAAACTAAAATGGCTATTCAGGGACTCTTTAAAAAACCCTTTTTGTTTGAAAATTGTTTTGGTCAACATGTACACCATATTTAAATGTAGCCTCTTGGAATGCACTTATGTGGCCCTTAGCACCCCCATTCTTAGGGGTTCTTGCTCTTTCGGCTCACTTTCCAGGGACACAAATTTACTATATTTACATTAAACTTAGATTTTCTTCAAGCACTCAGGTACACAATGCTTTTTTCAATTTTTTGAAAAAACTACCTATGAAAAATTTTAGAGGCAAATTTATTGTCTTTGATGGTTTTTACACACTAGATTTTTCTAAACTTTGTAGTTACCTTCAAATCTATTATTTAGAGGTAAATCTCAAAATTTGTAGGTTAGATTAAACTAAATGTAGTTTTTTTTTTAGCACTGAGATACACAATACTTTCTCCCAAAAACTTGAAAAACCTACGTATGAGAAATTTTAGAGGCAAATTTACTATATTTGTAGGTTAGATTACACTAAATGTAGATTTTTTTCTAGCAATTAGATACACAATATTTTCTTCCAAAAAATTGGAAAACCTATGTATGAGAAATTTTAAAGGCAAATTTACTATATTTGAAGGTTTTATTTTGCAGGTTGGATCACGCTAAACCTAGGTTTTTTTTAGCACTTAAATACACAATATTTTTCCCAAAAAAGTTGGAAAACTTACATATGATTATAGTAAGCGTACACTCAAATAAATTTCTAGGTGGGATTGCAGTAAACCTACCACTTTTTCCAGCATTGAGATACATAATATCAACGTTAAAGAGATGAAATCTTTTTTTTAGTAGAGGAAGTGGAGAGTAATTATTTATTTGTTGAAAGTGCCATTGATCCAACATCTAATGATGGTGAAGAGGGAGATAGATTCTTCTAGATCTAGCATTATAATAAATTTATAATTTTTGAAGTGCTGGTTTGTGTGTGGTGGGATGTGGATGGAGATGATCCATGAATGAAGCCAGCGGCCCAGCAACATGATTCGATGTCCATAAATTTTTCATTTCTTACTACATGAAGTTAGGGGCCAATCCCATGGACTCCAGAATGTCAAGTCTGATGTATAAGTCATACATGAGCAAACTACCTATGCTTCTGCTCTCTTAAAGGCTTGTAAAGACCTTGATTAATTTAGAGTGGATGTGATAAAATGGTGTGGTACAAGATGAGCTGACATGTGAGTGCAATGACACTACATGATCTTCTTCATTCCATGGCCAACTGCATCTCTCAGGTGGTACACATAGGCACGATTATCTTCCATGTTGACCAAAGATGTGCAGCAGCTCCTTTGAGAATCTATTTCAAATCTAAAAGTCAGTTTGACTCTCATAGCTCGATTTGAAGTGATACATTTTGACCAATCATGACAGTTAGAAAAAACTCTATTGTCTTTATAGAAGAATAGCTAACTTGATCAAATTTGTACAAGAAACAAGTTGTAGACGAGGAATCGGAAATTTTGCAGAGGTTGCAATCAATTCAAGTGGAAATTGACGATAAGTCAATCCAAGGGTAAGTACTCTATCCAGGGCTTCACCGGTCTTTATGAACCTTAGACTACTCATGTACTAGGAAATCAGGGCGTACATGGAGAAACATCCAATAGAGTATCTAGCGAAGAAAGTGTGAATCAACGCAATTCCTTGCACACAATCCTTGAAGAAGTCTCAGACACTTTTTCAAATTCAACATCTGAAATGTCTTCTTACTCGCCTCACTCGAAAACCGCAACGACAATGCGCTATAAGCATATACTCTCTTTTTATAAGACTAACGTCCATGGAGCTCAGGTTTACCTAGACGCTAATGAGGAGTATGCTATTTGCATTGATGACCATGGTATTGAGTTTGAAGAACAGTTTAGGGCGAACAAACAAGGAAAAATGTACATGGACAGAAACGGGACTCAATATGTACAGGTTGAAAACCCTGATATGATAGACAAATGGGGATCAGAAGTAGACACCATAATCCCAAATATGTCAGCAAAAGAAGGACCTCCAACTTTACAATTCGAGAGATACAATCAAGTAGATTTGAAGCCTTTGAAACGGTTTAGTACAGATAATCCTATGATCGGAGTCTATTTCTGGGAGGATAGAAACATAAAAGATCTTCTGTGGACTTTGCATGCAAAATTAGGACAACTAACGGCCAGAAGATCAGCTATATATTCTTCAAGATCAAAGACAAGGGATTAGTAGAACTACCAATCTATCTGTTTAGGGATTGTTATAACAACAACTTTGTTATGATGACTGCGGAGGAGGTAGAAAAAACCAAATACAAGGGTATTCCATAAGGGATTGGATATTGGGACACGGATCGGAAACAATTCCAAGAGATGAACACCGTGAGAGATCATCTGAGAGCTATATATTCTTCAAGATCAAAGACAAGGGATTAGAAGAACTAGCAATCTATCTGTTTAGGGATTGTTATAACAACAACTTTGTTATGATGACTGCGGAGGAGGTAGAAAAAACCAAATACCAAGGGTATTCCATAAGGGATTGGATATTGGGACACGGATCGGAAACAATTCCAAGAGATGAACACCGTGAGAGATCATCTGAGAGTAATGTTAAAAAACTAGAAACCACCTCATCACATAGAAAACGGGTGACACTAAAGCCAGTCCAGGGCTACGTGAGTCACTATTTCCAACAGACTGGTTTGAAGGACTTGGAACACGACCAACTGCCAAGAGACCGAGAGTTGAACCAAACAGACGCATTAGACCAGCTGATTTTCAGAAATGGGCTAGAAAATACAGTGGATCAGGGAATCCATACGACCACTTGGCAAGATTTAAGCAAGTGCTAAGAGTAGAACGTATGTTCAATTTTCATACTCAATTTGAGGGGTTTGGAATGACATTAGAAGGAAAAGCATTGACATGGTTCCAAAACATTCCACCAAGGTCGATCATGGACTTGAATACATTAGCTCAAGGATTTGGAGCTTCTTGTTCCAAAATGGGGATCAAACATAATATTGTAGCTCAAATCTATAGCTTTAAACAAAAACGTGGTGAGTCTCTTAGGGATTGTGCAACTCGAATGAAACAATATATTTCCAGATGCCCAGGGTTAGAGATACGTGCATAAGAACGACTCGTATCTTTTTTTCTAGAGGGAGTGCTAAACAAAGAACTTCATGCTATACTCTATAGTAAAAAGCATACCACCCTAGAAGAGTGTGTGTTAGATGCTATTGACTAAGGAGACAATTGTGATATTTTTAACGAAGAAGATATCCCTAAGGATAACTGAAGTGAGAAAACAATATCCACTAAACCAAAACGAGTGGGAATGGCTACTGCAACACCACTTTCAGCCATAGAAAATATGCTCAAAAGGATGAATGACATGATGAATAACATGCAAAAAGCACTTATGAGGGGACCGGGACAAGGGATACCTCAACACGGACAACCAATTAATCCACAAAAATGGTGTGCAATTGAGGGTAAATGGACCAACCATAAGACCCACGAGTGCTACTTTAGACCAAAGTATGATGGGAATGTTTAGTATGTGCCTATGAGGCCACAAGGACAACCCATGTACAGATATCATCCTAATATGGCCCAAGCTCAAAGACTACCAATGGGTATGGAAAGACCTCAACCTGTGTCAGGTCAACAACCTCCATACCCAGGACATAATGCAATGCCTGTAAAGTACATGCACTCCAAAGGAGTTATAGATGAACAAGCATTAGTGCCTGTTACACCCTATGCGGAGCCTACACTACAAGAGGTTGTGTGTTCTTGTGACGCTTTTAGTGACGGAAATACACTGGTTTTTTATAACCCCTGGCGTCGCTAAGAGTATCGCTATGAGCGTCGATACGGGGATGTCGCTATAAGCGTCTCTATGACAGTCATTATAAGCGTCACTATAAACGTCGCTATATAGCGACGACTATAGTGCCGCTGCAGAGACATCAATAGCGATGCTTATAGTGATGCTGTAGAGCCTTAAATAGCGACGGTCATAGCGACGTCCGAGAGGATTTTTTTTTGGTGGCAAGGCATTCACCCATCAAGCATATTGAATGTTTCATTTGTCTATTTACCTTTGAAAAAAAGTGCAAAGGTAAATATAGACCCAAAATAGTCACCCACAAGACAATATAGTCATTAACTCCATCATCCATAGTACGTATTGTTTGCAAAATAAAGATACAAAACTGACAAGCGTGAATTGATGAAAGTAAATCAATGAGAATTGTACACATAGGCAAAATCACTTGATTGTTAATCTTTGCTAATGTAATAGTTACAAACCATTGTCATTATTTAAAAAATATACCTGATTTTCAAAAAGACGTATAAAAGTCGTCTCATGATACATAAGCTATGACAAAAAGAAACTAATGCTATCTAGCTATGGCTAAACTGACCTCGTCTAATCAAACATCTCATCGCGTCCAAGCGGTGTATCTGTCAGATTCTGCAAAAAAAAAAACAATAAGATAGCTTTTTGTAAGTATAAACATATAGCGATGATTATAAAACAATACAATAAATAGAAAAGAATAAACCCTAATACTAACCATGCCGCTGCGAGAACTCAGGATGTCTATAAGGGCGTTTTAGCCCTTCTTGCCTGCGTACTCATGCTCGTACGGTGTGGGATCACATCCTGTAAACGACCACTGTCAAAACATACAACGAATCCATTATGTTAGAATTTAAAATCCCATAAACCCTAAACTATCAAACATAAAGAGCAATGCGAAAACACTTACAAAATCGGCCTCAAGTGATGCCCACCCACTGTTCCCCAAGTGGTGCGAGCTCCCTGCCTCTACTTGCGCTCTAGCTGCTTGCTTTTGTTGCTTCCACTTGTCGAGATTCTTGCACGCTGCTTTCTTCGCATTCTTCCAATCTTCTTTGGCAAGCCAATCTAGTCTGCTCCACCCATGCTTGATTGATTTTTGCACTTCGGAACGCTTATGCTTGTAGTATTCATGCATTCAAACCTTCATCACATCTTCATTGAAGCAGTCATGCCATGTTGGAACGGGAAACTCGTCATGAAGCATGCTGATGACTCTGCCTTTTAATTCATTCGGTACTTCACACTCCAGGTGCTTAATATGTAGTGTCTAAAAACCTTAGAGCAAAGACCGCGCATGCGCGAAATCACCTTCTTGCCTTCATCATCCAAGATGATGCTGCCGTTGAAGTCGACGGAGTAAGGCAAGCCCTCTCGCCACTGACGCGTGAACCTAGGTGTCCCGGCAGGGGTCTCTGGCGGCGTGCCAATGGGGGTACGGATGCCAGGTGACTTCACTAGAGTCTGAGCCCCGAAGTGAAGAGTGTCCACTGGAGTGACTCCTAGAGGAGTAGCTAGTGGTGTGTAGCTGTGGGAAACGGTAGTCAGCCGTGCAAAACATGGTGGCGATGGCGATGCCGTGGCTGGTGTTGGGATGGGCAAAGAAGGGGAGGTTAAAGAGCCTCGTCGAACATGAGGCGGTGTCGAAGCATCGAAGGCGGCATCCCCACAACAAGTGCCACCGCCACCGCCACCACTAGATCGAGCGTCGATGCTTAGACGAGTGTGAAGATCGTCTCGTCGACACCGAAGCTTCGGAGCGCGCTGAATGCTCCAAAACAGAGGGAGATGCGGATGGAGTAGGAACGCACGATGGTGCGCCAGAGCGATGACGCTCCACGTACCACTGTCTCTGCTAGGGTGACAAAGAAGAAAGAAACTCCTCATCATCCATACCTGCATTAAACACACGAATATTTATACTTAATATTGAATGAACGGAGTAGAAAACATGGACAAGTAGATAGAGAGAGAGAGAGAGAGAGAGGTGCTCGTCATCTCTGCTTGTGAGAACATACCTAGAGCATACGTACCTGGAGTGGACGCAAAGACCATTAAATACAATGACGCATATAAATACAATGACGCAATGAGGCAATGACGGAATGATGCAAATACTTAGAGAGCCAGAGTTTTTACAAAACGGAGCAAAATTGTTCAAAACGGAGAATCGTACAAGAACTTGAAGGTGCTTGTAGCTTTGGAATGTTCAAAGGCTAGCAGCAACAAAAAGCGTTCTTCTTCTATTCAACTTGAGTGATGGAAGAGGCAAGTGCATAACTCTGAATTTTCAATAGAGAGAGAGAGAGAGAGAGAGAGAGAGAGAGAGAGAGAGAGAGAGAGAGAGAGAGAGAGAGAGAGAGACAGAGAGAGAGAGAGAGAGAGAGAGAGAGAGAGCGCACATACACAATCAAATCTTGCAGTCGAAAAACCAGGTGGTGGAGCTGCATGTGTCCATGGATTGTCCAAGATGTGAGTGAAAAATCAAAAGAGCGTTATTACAACATGGAAGGTACTTAGAGAGCCAGAGTTTTTACAAAACGGAGAAAATTTGTTCAAAACCTAGAATCGTACAAGAACTTGAAGGTGCTTGTAGCTTTGGAATGTTCAAAGGCTAGTAGCGTAACAGAAAGCGTTCTTCTTCTATTCAACTTGAGTGATGGAAGAGGCAAGTGCGTAACTCTGAATTTTCAATCGAAAGAGAGAGAGAGAGAGAGAGAGAGAGAGAGAGAGAGAGAGAGAGAGAGAGAGAGAGAGAGAGAGAAGAGAGAGAGAGAGAGAGAGAGCCAAAGTTTTTACAAAATGGAGCAAAATTGTTCAAATACAATATTTAGGGCTTTAAGAGGTCTCTCTCTCATCCTTGCATAGCTCAACATAACTTCCTATATCTATATAGAGCTCTCCGTTTAAACAAATGTCCTCTGTTTCATTTGTAGTATCCTCTGCATGCACCCCATAGAGAGTAGCAGCTTGATGTTTGTCTGGCACCACCTGCATGGCTTCTGGCTGAGCATCTTCTCCGATCTCCTCCATTGCTGCCACTGTGATTGGCACATGGTAGCCTTCATACGTCCGTGCACTATGAGGGGTTACCTCTATGATGTACCACCAATTTGATGCAGACTTTGTAGGATGAAATATCACCTGCTAGAGCCACATAACTTACATGAGAGCTTCCAAGGACATAAATTCTAAAATGGGATGTTAACTATCTACATACTTACTTGTTCACAATGCTCGGGTAGTACGAAAGTGTCTCTTAGGTCAGTCCATTTGTTAGTTGAATCCACCTCAAGAAAACTAGGCTCTCCTCTACGCACAGTAGCGTTGCGACCCTCCATGATTATCTTGAACCATTGCATGTCTAACAAGTCGACAAAAAATCCTCTATAATCGATCCTCAAAATATCTTGTAGCGTGCCGAAGTAAGTGAGTTCTGCCACCACAGGATCTGCATTAGAGAACCCTCGTCGACTAGACTGTTCAAATTTTGCCATTATTCCACAATCTTGAGTAAAATTCTCTTTGTCAATCCGTTCCACCCTAAAATGTCAACCTTTACACCATGCTAATGTATATGATTTATACTACAACCAACAAAGATTCTGAGTGGCCGTTGAAACATCTAGAAAGTTACTAGTTGTACATTGCAAGATTACCTTGGTCGCGCAACCCCGAGAGTACTCCCACTCTTCCTCAGCCACTTGGTAGGCTCTTCAGACCCGTCGGATAGTGCATCAGTGGTCATCTTCCCCGTATCCACTCGATTCGTGCCCTTTGTCGCTCTTGCTTTGCATCCTCATGATTTCACTTCTACATGACTGGATTGTGAAGCATGCAAAATCGGTTGATTTTAGCCTCTAGATCTTCCGTCATATTCTTCTCAACACCGATATTGCACATGACAATCCCAGATATGCGCTCATCATCTATGGCTCGCCATAGCGTGTCCCGCGCTGTGTCCCGAGCTTTATCAAATCCATCTAGCCACTCTCCAATGTACACTAGGGACTCTGATACCAGCCAACCTTTTTCCATGGTACCCACCGGACGTGCCTTCTGACGCATATATCCCTTGAGCGTTTTCATGAAACGTTCTAAAAAGAATATCCATCTGGAATGTACTGTGCCAGCTATTTCCACCTCATCAACTATGTGAACAAGAAGATGCACCTGAATGGTTAGCATGGTAGTAGGAAAATGTTTCTCAAACATGCACACATCTCCACAGTGTTTAGTTTGGCGAATGGTATGGAGTCTACGTTGATCTCCTTTTGTGAGATCCATTGCACCGAATTCGCAAGTTTGTAGATTGTGTTAAGGATGTCAAGAGAGAAACATCCCTCAATGGCAACTGGTAAAATAAACTACAAAACGCGTGCACCAATGATATTAAAGTCTACACACAAATTTGTTACACAATTCTCACTATGATATACTCCACTATGAACATACCTGACACATTTTCTGCCAGTCATGTGACTTCAAACCGGTAAGATTTCCTTCTTTAGTAAAACACGTTTGGGGCGAGTGCATTACGCGAGTGGGGGTCCGCAAAGATCGAATGGTCTCTTTCACTTTGCGTTCTTGGGCTCTGTGAAAATCCATGGTGCTTTAGGGAGTTTTATCGATCCATCGGACGCTGTTTGCGGCCAATATTGCTCCATTTGATCCACATTTCTAAGGTCAACTCTGGCTCCCAAAGTATCTTTCTTGCCGATCAGATGGTCCCATAGTAGATTACCCACATTCTTGAATATGTGCATTGGATTGAGCAAGTGATTGATCATGAGTCGGGGCCAGTATGGTAACTCGTACCATAGAGATAGTCTCTTCATCCCTGGGGGCAATCCGTCATCACACATCTCCTTCTTCTCTAACCATGCTTGTGCAGACATCCTCGGTGGTTCTCTTCCCAAAAATCCGTCACATAACACATGATTCTCTGGAAGATACGCTTGATGACCTTCGTAGATTTGCTTCTTCAATGAGGGCGCCCTACGTGCATTCAATCTAGGTCCACATGTGACACATGCTGTGTATCCGCTTGTTTGAAGCCCTACATGTATACACATGATAATAGACCAGCTTGAGAAAAATCAAGATTTATAGTGTCTAAGTGAGGAGTGTAAATAGATCACCTGAGCATTCTGTTAGTCCGAGATAGTCATGCATGGTCCACATTAGAATGCCTTTGATCAAAGCATTCCGTTGACCTGTGTGTCGCCTCATATCCACCACTTCTATGCCAATCCACAATTGTTGTAGCTCTTCCAATAGTGGATGAAGATACACATCCATATTCTTCACTTTATATCGCCCCGACACAATCAAGCTTAGCCATAGGTGCCCCTTCTTCGTAGTCAACCACGGGGGAATGTTGTAGTTGACGATGACAGCGGGCCATACACTGTAAGATGTTGATCTTTGACGAAATGGATTTACGCCATCCATAGCTAGGCTAAGCGAAAATTTAGAGCTTCCCTCACAAAATCCGACCATGTTCCATCTGTATAATTCTAGGCTGCACAATCTGAAGGAATCCGTAGCACACCATCCAAAGATTTATTCTCCTCATGCCATGATGCTAGGGCGGCCATGGACTTACATTCGAAGAAATGCTTGATGCGAGGAAGCAGAGGAAAAATGTTGCAAAACCTTTTGCGGAAATTTTGTTCCGTGGAGATCTATTCGATATCTTTCGGAATCACATGTCAGACACTTCTCCATGTGTATGTATTCACCTCTGAAAAGAATGTAGTCATTAGGACAAGCGTGGATCGAATTGTAATCCATACTCAAGTTTCGCAAAATCTTTCTTGCTTCATCTCGGGAATCTGGCATCACATTATGAGCTGGCAGTATCTGCTCTTTGAGCAATCTACACAACATAAAAATACGGTACAATTGTGTTAAAATCTATCAGATCATTATACATTTAGAATTTTATTAAAGTAAACTAATTAATTTTAATAGAACACCTAAAAAGCGCTGTGACTCTAGTGTCTCTTCATCCAAACTTTGCCTACATGTTGAGAAGAACCAGGAGCGCTTTCAATCTAGACACTGTTGAGATGTAGAGAGAAAGAGAGAGAGACGAGACAAGAGACACACCATATACGCTCCCAAAGACTGATTCATATTGAGGAAAAGATACAAATATATAGGTGAGACCAAGTTGAGTAGAGTGAGCCATATATAGCTCCAACACCGCCACTCAAACAAAGTTCTCTAGCTTTGGATGAAAAAACCATTGGGGAGTTCAAGGGAAAAACACAAGCCCCTATACAATGTGAAAATATGAACCAACTCTGATGCTGTGAAAGTGAATTGTGCATCTATGTATAAATATTCAAGTGACTCAGAGATCATAATGTGCAAATGTGGAGTGTGCATAGTGCATGGTACTTAAAAGATTACAATGTCATATGTACAAAGCTATTACAATAGTAAAGAAGCTAATCTAGAAAGAGTGAGGCCGAAGCAACTCCAAGCTCCGAGCACAAGAGGATGAAACGTGACTCATTGAGGCCTTTGGTCAAAATGTCTACAAATCATCTGGTCACTTGGATAGTGTTCAACCATAATGGTTCCTTTGCGTACTTCATACCTGACATAATGATAATGGACAGCAATGTGCTTTGACTTATTATGTTGAACATAGTCTTTTGCAAGACTAATAGAACTTTGGTTGTCACACCGCAAGGGTGTGCTAGAAAGAGGAGAGTGACCAATATCAACTAGCATTTTTCAAAGCCAAATCAACTCACAAGCTGCAAGTGATGCCGAAAACATATTCTGACTCACTCGTAGAAACTACAACACAACGTTGTTTCTTGCTGGTCCAAGAAACAAGACAACCATTTATATATAAAGAAGCAATTTCCACTAGTAGATCGCATAGATAAATGTGCGCTTGCCCAGTCTACATCTGTGTAACCCAAAAGAGAAAGAGATTGCATAGAATCCAATGTGAGTTGTCGTCGATAGACTAAACCAAAATCTGTAGTGCCTTTTAAGTATTTCAATACATGCTTTGCAGCAGACCAATGCATAAGAGAAGGATATGCAAGATGTTTTCCAAGATAATTAGTAGCAAACAGAATATCAGGACGAGTGTTCATGCCAACAAACTGAAGACATCCAATCAAGCTAGCACAAGGTTGATTTGTGACAAGTTGACTGCCATTGTCAGAAGTGTTCTTCATAGAGCTAGCAAGAAAAGGTGTGTTGGCTTAATGTGCAGATTCCATACCAAATTTTTGAATAGTATGTGAAATAAACTTTGACTGTCGAAGGAATAAAATACCTTTTTGTACGGTTCCGTTGGATTTGAATGCCAAGACACGAGTGAATCTCTCCAAGATCCACCATATCAAATGCAGAAGACATTAACTTTTTCACTTGTGCTGAAGAAATCCCAAATCATTGGAAACAAGGATGGTATCATCCACATAAAGAGCAAGAATCACAAAACTGTTACCTTGGCGTTTTATGTATAAGTTGGGGTCTGAAGAGCAAGAGATGAATACTTTAGAGGTGAGAAAAAGATCAAATTTTGTATACCAGGCTCGCGAAGCTTGTTCGAGACCATATAGTGCCTTATGGAGTTGAGAAACAAGGTCTTCTTTACCTGGAATAACAAACCCTTCTGGTTGTTCCATATAAATTTCCTCTTCCAAGTCACCATTAAGAAAATCAGTTCGCACATCCATTTGATGAGCTTCTAATTCAAATTGAATAGCAAATGCCAATAAAACTCGAACACTTGTAATGCGAACAACTAGTGAAAAAGTCTCTTGATAATCAACACCAGCTACTTGGGAGTAACCTTTTGCAACTAAACGCGCCTTGAACTTGTCAAAAGATCCATCTGCTTTTACTTTTGTCTTATACACCCACTTACATTTAATAGTTGTGCGACCAGGAGGTAATTCAATTAGTATCCATGTACCTTTAGAGATAAGAGAATCGTGCTCTTCTTCCATAGCCTCTTGCCATTTATCCTTTTGTGGTGAAGAAATAGCTTCATCATAAGTAACGGGATCTTCAGAAGTAGAAAAAGCATTATCAGCAATATCGTCATCATAAACATGACATGAGCCATGTTCAAAGTCAATAGGTAGATCAACAAAAATATCAATATCATCATGGCAACATTCGGAATGGATGGTTGTGAAGAGGAAAGTTTCTCTATAAGAAGAGTTTCATCTGCTGGAAGAAATGGAAAATCCTGAAGCAATGATTTAGTATCATCAGAATCATCCATGGACCATGAGACTCCCATAAGCTGTTAGTTAAAAGTAGCATCACGATTCACAATTACTTTCTTGGAGGAAGGGTCATAGAATTTGTAGCCTTTGGAAGTGTCAGAATATCCAATAAAAATAACTTTAAGACTAGGAGCATTAAGCTTTGTTCGTGTTTCTTTGGGAACATGAATATAAGCAATACATCCAAAGGTTCAAAAATGAGATACAAAAGAAATGTTGCCTGTCCATGCTGTGATGGGTGTCTTACGAGAGGGTGCAGTAGTAGGAAGATGATTCTGAATAAATACTGCTGTCAAAGTAGCTTCAGGCAAAAAAACACAAGATAAGCCAGAATGAATTAGCATACATCTTACAACACTGAGAATAGTGCAATTCTTTCTTTCAGCAACGTCGTTCTGTTGAGGCGAATATGGAATAGTGTGTTCATGATGAATTCCACTGTCAGCACAGTAGCTCACAAACTCTCGAGAAACATATTCACCTCCATTGTCACTACGAATCTTCTTAAGGCGATGACCAGTTTGAATTTCCGCAGCCTTGTGGAATTGTTTGAAAACAGATAAGGCTTCAGATTTTTGTCTAAGTAGAAATACAGTCGTATACCTTGAAAAATCATCAATGAAAGTAATGAAGTAGAGATATGGTGATCTCGAAGAAGGTAGAGATCCACATATATCAGTATGAACAAGATCCAATATGTCATGAGAATGAGTTGTATTTGAAAGAGGAAAGGGTTTACGATTGTGTTTCCCAAGAGCTTTAAGATCCATGCCATGAACAAGATCACGACGTTAAAGATCAAGGAGTTTTGAGAAATCAACATGAACAAAACGATGATGCCATTCTTTGCAATCATGATCACATGGAGCAGTGATAACATTTGCTACAACATCGTTGAGAGAGAGTTCAAACAAATTACCGTTTCGAGGAGCAGTGGCTATAGTCTGTCCATCTTTCTCAATTCAGCATTTGGTATGATTAAATCCAACAAACAAACCAAGATCAACAAGTCTAGCAACTGAAAGAAGATTACGTTGAAGGTCTGGTACATGTAATACTCCTCGCAAAATTCAAGTGGAATAAGATAAGGTACCAAGATTTAAGTCTCCAATACCCTTTACTTGACAAATAGTATCATCAACAAGATAAACAACACGTTGAACTTGTAGTGGATGATAGTTATGGAGCCACTTAGACTGATATGTCATATTTTCTGTAGCACCAGAATAGACAATAAAAAGTGATCCATCACGTACATGAAGTATTCTGTCTAGAGCAACTGAGCATAGGACGCAGCTTGTTTCTGGTACAATGTTGTTTCGATGTTCAATAGCATATGCTTTATTACAATCTGTGTCGAATCGACGTTTATAGCACATATGAGTGGGATGATCAGATCGTCCACAATATTCACAAGAAGAAGAAGAAGAGTCTCTAGATAAACATGGTTGTTTTGTGGTAATATCGTGTTCTTCATCATATTGACGTGCCCAACAATCATCTTCAGTATGGCCATTTCTTTTGCGGTAAGAACATTGCTTATTAGGAATTTTGAGACGAGAGAAAATATTACCGCGAGGACCACCTCTGCGGTTTCCTCGTTGAAATGGACGCCTTCAAGCATAAAAAGCACGTTCCATCTTTTGTGACTCAGTCTCCTCTTGTGAAATCATAGCTGTATCGTGACCAGCATTACGACGTTCTTGACGTTGAGAGTATTCAATTAAAGACATGCATGCTTGGTCGAAATCAATACCATCTTTATTAGAGAGAATACTAACAATATTATCATAAGAAGAGTCCTTCACCGTATCAAGGAGAAGTGTAATCAGTTGTTTTTGTGGAACAGGATCACCGACAGCAGCAAGTTGATTAATAATAGATTTAAAAGATTCAATATGTCCCGTCATGGCAGTACCAACTTCATATTGTAACTTGTTAAGCAACCCTCTCAAATAATGTATTTTTGTAACAGATTTCTTCTGAAAGTTTACAGTAAGGTACTTCCATACGTTGTGGGAAGTAGGCAGTTCATACATATCAAGCAAAAGCGAATCAGTAAGAGCAGAAAGAATATACAGACAATCTGCTTTATCACGTCGTTGCCAATCCGTATAGGCAACATTCCAATCTTCAAATATCGGTCCTTCAGTGATAAGCACGTTATCATTATCTGTATCAACAGGCTAAGGCGGACAAACACAATTTCCAAGAACAACATCGGAGAGGTCATCGCTTTCAAGAATTAACAACATCTTTGCTTTCCAGCCTGGAAATCCTTGGCCTTGGAAAGGAGGAACAGAACGTTGGCCAGAAGGAAAGCCGTTGACGAGAATATTCATAGCCATATCTTGTTGCGAGAAGACGTATGAGATAAGATCGCAGAATCTGCACACCATATATGGTGAAGGCTACAATTGAGAATGAGAGAAATATGAGGACTGCGTTCTGTCAATGATAAACACAAGAAGGATGCTCAAGGAACGTCCAAAGATGTGAGAGCCGTCACCCAAAAAGGCGAGGTAAAGGAGATGTTAATAATAAAAGAGTCCTCAAAATAGAGTGGCGTGAGACGCAAGATTGACGACCATAATACGAATAGCAAAACGCTAAATCTTCTCGAAAAAGTTAATGCCAGAATAAGAAAAACAATCGCGGACGCTTCACGAAGAAGTAGGACGAAGAAAGCTACGTCAAGCTCAATTGACAGCATAACTTTCTGCTGCAAACTCTGATTGACGCAAACCTAGAACTCAAATCGAAGAGCTCAAGGAGACGAACAAGTTTTGGATGAAAATTGCCATTGCGCTTTTCTCGTTTCTCCAAATTTTGAGCAGAAGACCCCCAAAAATTGTGATGAAGTGTAGGGTGTCATCAACAAGAAAACGTAATCAACGATTAGATTGATTAGCAATAAACGCCACACAAAACACTAATCATATTCTTCTTAACACAAAACAACCACAGTTAACAAGAATCAACGCTCAAAAATAAAATTTGTAGCAATTTCGAATCTTACATGCGAATCCCATACACATACTATTTTGTCACCATGAATTGAATCGGCACGTGATCGTTACCGCTTTGATACCATGTTGAGATGTAGAGAGAAAGAGAGAGAGACGAGACAAGAGAAACACCATATACGCTCCCAAAGACTGATTCATATTGAGGACAAGATACAAATATATAGGTGAGACCAAGTTGAGTAGAGCGAGCCATATATAGCTGCAATAGACACACATGCTCCATTATACAATGGCGTATCGGCTTCACTTTTCATATCATCATAGATAAGCATTTCTGAATCCATGATCGTCTCGATCATTTCATCAATCTCGGGCTCAAACATTGCCTCGTTGGGAATGTGGTCTGCATGATCATCCCCCGAGCTGTCAGAGGCTACATCTTGTGGCCTCACATATGTTGCCCGACCAAAGCACCTGTGAACACGTCTATTGGGTTGAAAGATTGCTGCCTGTTGGCCAGCGTCAGAGTCTGACCAGTTATAATTGGCAGCAACTCGATCTATAATAGATGGATCGAACTCGCCAAATTCACGAACGTGCTGCAAAGAAACGCGTCTTGTCTGTCGCACAACATGCTTGCAATGATTACAAGAACATAAGATCCTCGTTGAGAGATAGGTGTTTCGGTTGGACGGCCCCACATCCTCGTCACTACTCATAATGAGGATAAAAATCTTAGAACGTGGACAACAAATTTAATCTTCTATTGGCATTCTTCATCTTTCATCTCTCTCTCTCTCTCTCTCTCTTCTCTCTCTCTCTCTCTCTCTCTCTCTCTCTCTCTCTCTCTCTCTCTCTCTCTTTGTTCACACTGTAAACTACCTCACATTCTCTAGTCATGTCCAATCCCCGCACACCTCGGTCTAGAGGTGCACGGAGATCAGAGCCACCAGGTTATAATCTTGTCTTTATTGGTCAATGCCTATATTTGTGGGTACAAGAAATCTACACACCCACGTCTACATGATACTACATGTAGTGAACAAAACCCCTTTGCCTCTTCTCTAGTTGTAGCATTTCACAGCATCTTAACATCTTTTCACAGTAGATCTTTGTTTGTAGCATGCACATACGCTATTCTTGCAATGTAGCTGATGTCTGCTCAAGGCACTTAATTCTTACTCTAGATTTGACGGGATGTGGTGTGTGTGTGTGTGTGTGTGACCCTTGGAATCGTCATCTTGCATCACTAATTTCTGTGTAGGCTCAATTTTCTCTTCCATTAGCTGATCATGACGGCTTATTGTATAGTAGCAACAATCAAAAATGCAGGTGGAATTGCTGGTCCGCATGGACTGTCGAGGCTGTGAGTTTAGGAAATTTTCTCGCCATTTCTGACAAGCGTCGGCGGCTCTCTGAGTTGCACCTACAAAAAAGTCTAAATCTAACCTTATCTTAAACGATAAAAAGAAGAAAATGGTATAATCTTTCTATCACCCAAGTGTGGTAGATTGGCTATGCCAATTCCCTCTTCAATAACAGGTAAATAACGTAAATAAACCTAAATCTAATCTAATATAACGTAAATCTAAATCTAATGTAAATAAACATGAATTAATAAACCTAAATCTAATCTAATAAACGTAAATCTAAATCTAACGTAGATAAACCTAAATCTAATTAAACCACTACAACACTACATGAAGATATCGACGCGTATATATCGACGGCCATGCTTTTTCACGTGTATATCGATGTAATTAGCGTGCGTCTCTATACGCGTCGATATACGCGTCGCAATGTGCGTCGATATATGCGTGGAAAGGCTTTATTTGCCACGCGTATATCGACCCGTATATCCACGCGTATAGCGATGCAAACAAATTTGGGGAAAAAAAGAGAAACCAGCACGCAGGGGCCATTTTCGCCTGCTAAGATCTTGGCCGAAACCTGCTGTGCAGGTATTATGTCCATCTCCGCCCCCCTCGACCCCTCCCTCTCTCTCTCTGCATCGTGTGTGTGTGTGTAGTAAAGAGAGAGAGAGAGAGAGAGAGAGAGAGAGAGAGAGAGAGAGAGAGAGAGAGAGAGAGAGAGAGAGAGAAAAGAGAGAGCGTTGTGTGTGTGTGTGTAGGAAAGAGAGAGAGAGAGAGAGAGAGAGAGAGAGAGAGAGAGAGAGAGAGAGAGCGTTGTGTGTGTGTGTGTAGGAAAGAGAGAGAGAGGTGTGTGTGTGTGTAGGAAAGAGAGAGAGAGAGAGAGAGAGAGAGAGAGAGAGAGAGAGAGAGCGTGTGTGTGTGTGTGTGTAGGAAAGAGAGAGAGAGAGAGAGGTGTGTGTGTGTAGAGAGAGAGAGAGAGAGAGAGAGAGAGAGAGAGAGGAGAGAGAGAGAGAGAGAGAGAGAGAGAGAGAGAATTAATGTATGCTTAGGAAATTAAAATTAAAGAAAAAAATTAAAGAGAGAAATGAAATGAAATGTTATATTAACGTCTTCGAAAGGCCAAAGTGACCTATGAGACATGAGACAAGTAAGTTACAATGTGATGGATCTGATACAAAGTCAGAGTAAGAAGATGACAAAATAAAATATTATGGAATCCTAAACTGCTGGGTGTGGACTAAATGGCTAAACTAGCTAGCTGGGATAGGTAGATCATAGGAGATCCAGCATCTGTCGCTGGCGGATCTCATCAATCTCCTCCATGTTCAGTAGTCTGACTGGGCGTTGTGCATGTCGAGCCAAAGTGACCTAGCTAGATCTCCCTAGATCAATCGCTCATTCGATTAGTAGAGAGATAGGGAAGAAGAGAGCGCGCGCGCGCGCGCGAGAGAGAGAGAGAGAGAGAGAGAGAGAGAGAGAGAAGGAGAGAAGAGAGAGAGAGAGAGAGAGAGAGAGAGGAGAGAGAGAGAGGGAGAGAGAGAGAGAGAGAGGGAAGTGGAGAGCAAGACAGAGAGAGAGATAGGAAAATAGAGAGAGAAAGAGATAGCGAGAGCGAGATCGAGAGAGAGAGAGAAAGAGAGCAAGATCAAGAGAGAAATAATGAGAGATAGGGTACGTAGACACATAAGAAACTATGGAACTAAAAGAGGCAAAGGGGTTTTGCTTGCTACATGCATTTCCATGTACACGTGGGAGTGCACGTATGTGTCTACCCATATAGGATTTGACCAATAAAGACGAGATTTTGACCCGGTGGTCCTGATCTTCGTACACCTCTGGACCGAGGTGTACGGATATTGGGCAAGACTAGAGAATGCGAGGTAGTTTACATTGTGAGAAGTATATATGTATATATTAAAACAACATTCATAATCATTGTAGATGGCAACATCACCAACTAACATGGAGGAAAAGATTGCATGCTCGTGCACGCTTTGCAAGTATCAAATCCTGCGCAAGCGTAGGATATGTAATGAGCATGTGCACAAGTACGGAGAGTTTGCTAGAGAAACCGTACAGAATCTGCGATACGACTTCTACGGAACGGGTATTGATTTCTGCGACATAGCACCTACATCTGAGAGAGAGAGAGAAAAAAGATTATGCGTGAAGGTCCGACCAATATAGAGCCATGGATGGAAGCAGAAAAGGGCTTACAACAGAAGACGACGGCATGGAGGAGATGCTGGATGCCTTCTTTGAGACAAGCGAGGAGAACGCGAACGAAGCAGCACAAGAAGACGTGCGTTCTATCTCCCGAAGACATGTTGAGGAAGTTGGCACGTCAACAAACCTATGAAGGCGCCAAAATATATGTGCTTTGTACTTGTCTGGCGTTTTTGAATTTTCAATCAGTGTATGGGTGGTCAAATGCAAGCGTCACTGCTTTGTTTAGGTACATAATTTACACAAGAGATTTTCCGATTGCAACGGTGATGTGCTCGGAGAGCTTTTTAATTTAATGTGGCTTAAACAGGTATTGCGGGAGCAACTTCTCCCGGCTGGCAATGAAATGCCCCCCTCCAGGCCAGACGCAAAGCAACTTCTGACCTCATTTAGCTTGGACTACAACAAGATTCATGCATGTCCAAATGATTGCATTCTTTTTCGCAATGAATTCGCAGATTGTCTATCGTGTCCTAAGTGCGGAGCAATATGCTACAAACAAGATACAGTTGGCGAGACAGTGCCAGCTAAAGTGTTGCGGCATTTCCCTATTATTCCTAGGATAAAAAGCATGTTTCGTCGTGGTTCCATTGCAAAGTTGATGAGGTGGCATTCTACAAATAGCTCCACTGACGCAACATTTAGGGTGCCCGCTGATTCAAAGGCTTGGAGGCACATTGAAGATACCTGGCCACATTTTAAGAGTGAACCACACAATTTGCGTTTGGGCATGGCAATGGATGGAGTCAATCCATTTGGCTTGAGAAGCTCATCATGGAGCACTTGGCCTGTGTGCCTTATCAATTACAATCTCCCGCCGTGGCTTGCCATCAAGAAGGGTCATTTGATATTAAGCTTGATTGTACCTGGTAAGTTCAAGGCAAAAAACATGGATGTTTATCTAGCTCCACTAGTTGACGAGCACCAGGAGTTATGGCATAGGATCGACATAGCAGATGCGGTTGAACCAGTAGGACAACAGCATGCAAGGATCCATGGACTTCTTATGTGGACTATGCATGATTCGCCAAGATACGGAGAAGCTTCTGGTAATGGTTATTGATTTACAAAATTCTCCCTATTCGCAAGCCCTTTGCTTTGGCTTGATTCATGCTTTAATATATGCAAGGCTAACAACTTCGGGATACAATGCATGTCCAATTTGTGGGCAGTCTTTGGATGTGCGCTATTCTGCCTCTCTTTGAAAGACAATTTATCAAGGCCACCACCGTTATCTTCCAGATGGCCATCACTTGCGCGAAGGTCAGCTTGGTCGCGTCGAATGTCGTCCTATGCATGTACAAGAGTGGCGTCGCCGATGGGAGCAACATGAGGGGCAACCTGTTCCAGGAATGAAACGTTTTTCCATTCTCCATACGTTGCCGTACTGGGGTGATCTACTAATTAACCATTTGCTGCATATATTCAAGAATGTGGGAGAGCTCCTCTAGAAGACAATCATGGGAATGAAAGAAAATCGAGCTTCACGAGATTATTTGTAGTCAGTTGGAAAGATGTCAGAGCTATGGCCTTTCACCAATGCAGCTGGCCAAACAAAACTTCCAAGAGCGCCATGGGTATTGCTAAAAAATGAAGAGCGACAAGTGAAAAGGGTGATTTCAGAGTTCAGGAAGCCAACAGGATATATGCGATGTCTCAAGACAGCATTCACCGGTGACGATCAACTGTCAGAATTGAAATAGCACGACTGGCATAAGTTCTTGCAATTCATTCTTCCAATAGCGATCAAGGGGTGTTTAACGGAGGAAGTGCGGACCTGCATATACAAGATTTCAGAGCTAGTGCAGTGGATCTCTTTCAAGGAGATACGGGAGGAATCTATTGCAGTCGCAAGGGCTAACTCCATTGAGGCAGTTTGCATGATTGAGAAGTATCTACCCACGAGCTGCCTAACTATCCAAATACACTTGCTCGTCCATGTAGTAGATGAGGTTGCAGTGGCAGGTACAGTCCACAGCCGTTGGATGTTCTTTCTAGAGCAGTTCATGAAAACACTTAAGGGTTTTGCTCGCCAAAAAGAGCGTCCAGAGGGAGCATGGCAGAAGGATGGCTGGTGCAAGAGTCTCTTGTATTGACGACCGAATTTCTATCCGTTTCTGACCCAGAAATGCCTCGACTGTGGAGTGATGAGGAGGATGCAAGACTGGTGGGACAGGAGCTGCAAGGGCAAGGGGTGCCGGAGAAAATGAACCTGGCCATGCGAGAAAAGATCATGAAGTTCTGTATACTAAATTCAGCGCCGATGCAAAAATGGCTTGAAAGGTACGAAGAAGAGAAAGAGAAACGCAATAGGGAGCGACAGGATTTCAGGCGAAGTCGAACGACTAGAGGCTTACCCTTGCCAGACTATCTCGTTCCTCAACCTGAATTCCCTACAATGGCATGGTTGGACAAGACAGTGAGAGCAGCTCGATAGATCAGGGAACCCATATCTCTAGAAGAGGAAGAGCTGGCTATTGGATGTGACTGGAAGTATCATACATACTGATAGCCATTTTTTCGGCTCTCTGTAATTGCCATAGTGAGTTATCTCACCCTATCAAATCACTCAAACACTGTGGTTACCCTCACCCTTTCACTGTATATAGGTGTGTGTGAGTTAGGGGACTTTTCCCATATCTCCTTACTGAAATAAAAAACCCTCAATTAGCTAGTCATTGGGCTAGTTGAGCAAAAAAAAATAAAAAATATAAGTATATTATGGCCCATGCGTATGTAAATATTTCTTTGTATATAGGGCCTAAATAAAAGATTTTGTCATAATTATTTTGGTATTTATTTAAATATTTCTACCTAGGTGTGTGTTATTTATGCTCTATACATTGCCTCACCATTACCACAATTTTTCTTACCATTTTTCATACTCTTTATTCCATATAGAAATATTTTCATGTAAGCTTCTCTTATATTTGGTGTAACTCCACCCCAACAAAAATCCAAAAAAACTAGTTTTATTTATGTGTATATTTTTTCACTATTGTGATTTTTCCCTTCCTACATCTATTTTGTTTTTTTTCTAAAAAATTAGAACACCAAAAATATTTATCTTTTTATGGTAGCCTCATAATGAGAGAGATTTCTTTTGACCCCTTTATATTTTTTCCACTTATATTATTTATATTTGACATGTACATATTTTTTAGACCCCTCAATATTTGATTTTCTTAGTTGTACTATTCACTTATATCACGATCTCAACAATATCTTCAATTATAGACCTACCAAATAAGGTCAAGGGTAGGTGGCATGCATACATGCACTATGGAGGGCTCACTCTTGGAGGTATTCAAAAGAATCATCCAAAGAAGGACCCCACAAGGACCTTGTGTAGTGGAAAAAAACGATCGGTTTTGCTGAATTTTTAAAGTTCACTTGCTCTTCGAATTTGAAAAGGTGATACAAACAAACGTTGTAGGTCGTGGGCTGAACTTTTGCCTCAACTTTTTTCATATTTTTTTGAGCTACGAGCTGTGAGCTATGATTTTATTAGTGGACCCCAGTTTTCCCATGCTATGCAGCCACACTCTCTCTTCCACTTTATCATTTTCCTCTTTCACACACACTTCTCCACTCATCATCCCCACCTCTCTCACCACTCCTCTCTGCACCCTACTCACCTTCTCCTCAACCTTGAAGAATAAGAGAAACCATGGTGAACTCATACCTCCCACACACAATTCCATTCCAAAATTGACCACCTAGTCTCATTTTTCCTCCTCCAAATTACCCATATCTATCAAAAAAACCACAAAATTCAGCCTCTTCTCTTAAAAGACAGCATCATGGTGGTTGATTACTCAGCTTCAATTACCTTGTCTCTCAAGGAAGGTCAAGAGTGGAGAAAAAATGTACCGTCAAAGCTAGTGGACCATCAACAAGCGTCAAAAGTGGCCCTACTCAAGACACTTGGAGCATCAACCTGGTAAGAAATCCACCTTTTCTTACCTCTTAAGAGTTTTTCTTCCTTATTTGTATCCTACATGGATACTCCCATTGTAAATATCCAATTCCATTTGTAAATTAATACTAACTCTACTAACACTAACCCACTATGAAAGTCCTATCACCTCCATTTCTCTCCTCTCTCTTTCCCCACCAACTTCTTGATAATTCCAAGCAAAAGAAATTAGATAAATTGCTGAAAATCTAACCCAACCATGGTTAGAGGAGTAACCCTAGCCTTCAAAATTGCTATAAAAGGAGGGTGTAGCTAGCACAAACAAGGGCGAGAAGAAAAGAGCACTATGCTATAGCTTGAGAAGCCAAGCTCAACCTTTGAGAAGGAGCTCTTGAGTGGAATCTCATTGCATTAGGCATATGTATGTGTTGTATAGGGGTGATAGCAAGGGAACTCTATGCCATTGTAAAAGAGAGTGATCATTAAATTGAGAGTAGGAAATCTATCATTTCTCCTACTAGTGTAAGCCCAACATTTGCTGAATCAAGGAGGGTGAATTTGGACTAAGCTGGATACCTTGTCTCCCTTCCAACGTGAAGTCATGGAAATAATGATGTGTAAGTGTCTTGGTGTTTTATTTAAGTTCTTGATAGCTTGTCTCCGGTATTGTTATCAATTTAGCCATAAATCCCACATGCTGTAAGAGGGCGACAGGGTGGAGAGGACTCCCCTGGCCTTAAGACAGTGATTGGTGGCTTTTTTTCTTGTGATGTGTTGTGGTGAAATTTACTCAGGCTAT
This sequence comes from Adiantum capillus-veneris, assembly GCF_014529385.1. Lineage (NCBI taxonomy): Eukaryota > Viridiplantae > Streptophyta > Polypodiopsida > Polypodiales > Pteridaceae > Adiantum > Adiantum capillus-veneris. Next base: position 38,549 of record NW_028221755.1, read on the forward strand.
GTTGAACAAATACTAATCTCACTTTGATTGGTCATGACAGATTTGTAAGAAGGCATTAGTGCAACAAGCACCCCCTTTCCCTTCTCTCTCTTTCTTACATATAGATATTTATGTTTTCTTGATCATTAATGATACACTTCAAAGTAGCCCGAGCACCATCTCTCTCTCTCTCTCTCTCTCTCTCTCTCTCTCGTCGTTTTAATGTGTGAGAGTGTTCCATTGGTGTTAGGTTAGTGTAAATTCCTTGCTTGTTTGTGGGTTGCTCTAACGATTCTCCTCTTTTGCGTCCGAGTTCGCTCTTAAACTAGTGGTATCCCTTGTGTAGTTGGGATTTGGCTGGGGGTTTGTTGTTTTGGTTGTGTGGTGTTTAAACCCCAGCCCCATTGAGCAGCACGAGAGCCTTGAAGGGTGTCTAGGGGTGCTCTTCTTGTTGCCCGCCCCGGACCGCTTCAAATTGGTGCCCCACTGAGGACAGGCTTGTGTATTTTTGTGAAGGCTCAACCTTTAGCATAATCAAGTAGCTTGCATGAATCATGAGAATTTGTATGATCCCTTCATTCCCATTGCAAGGCAAAAGGTACACATAATTGTTAGTACTAAGTTGCAATTTCAGCGAGTAATTCGTAGAATTTTAGGTCCTCTTAGGTTGGTAGAGATAAATGCATCAGTAAATCCTTTTATTTTGCCTCTCATTAGGTACGACCTTAGTTTGGACATCTATATTATTGTTTTGTTTTAAGAATTAGGTCATGCCTAGACCATGGATAATGGCCCAGAATACAGTTTTTCCCTTTCATTTTCACTCCACACATTAGAGTAAACATTGCAATTAGTAGAAAATCCATTTTCAACAACGTATGGTATTCATGTTTGGTCCCAAAGAGTAGGAGAAATTCTCGCGTCACCAAACCCTGTCATTCTACCCTCTTATTGATTATCATAGGTCATTGATGTGAATATTTTTATTTTGTTGTAGAATAGATTGCAATTTAGAAAATATTATTGTGTAAATCTTTAAAGAAAGAAAAAACAAAAATGCGTCACTTTGAAATCAATTCAATGGAGAGCCAACGCCAAATGTCTGATATCCTCTTTTCTTTGGAGAGCCTGGAGGGATGCAGAATTATTTTCTAGCGAATTTCAAGATGTCTTGCCGTATCAAGAGGATAATAACTGATCAAGAACGTGTAGAAATGTTTGAGGTGGTCCTTAGGAAAGATGTTAGCACTTGGTTTGACTCTTTGCCTGAGGAAGTTAAAGGAAATACATGGAAGTTTTGAATCGTTTCAAGAAATACTTCTTTGATCCCCAAAACACTAAGAAATTATGGCAAGACATTGTTTCTCATAACAACAAAAAGACTTAGATGACTACTACTTGTACAACAAGAGTTTCTACGTCTTTGGGCTCTATGGATACGAAATGTTGCTAACCCTGGTGATGTGCAGAATTTCTAAAGAAGGAGAGGTTCATAGCCGACTCTTTCCTGACCTTAAGGTAAAAGTTGAGGCGGGTGCACCTGCTACCTTTGATGCAGCTGAAACTAGGGCTGCTGAGAAATATAGGAAACTCAAGTGCTTAAGGGGAGGTTCCAATAGAAGGTCTTAGACCCAAAGGTAAGTCACAAGCATCAACATAAGGGACTTCCTGAGTAACACGGAAGTAATTGAGAAGTAAATGAATCTTTAAGCAACCTGTCAATTCACCTTTAAGCAACTTGTCAATTCACCTTGCACAAGCTGTAGGTCCAAATGGACAAGCAAAGAAGTCTGAAGAGCGAGACCCACGACCTAGGAGAGTCTTGTAATGTTGGAATTGCAGTGAGTCTGGACATGGGATGTATAATTGTCCTTGGCCCGTGGGGAGCCAGGGAGACCTAACTTGAATTACCCAGTGATGAATGCAGGTGAAGGAGCTAGTCAACAACCACGGCTTATACAAAGGCCACCTCCACAAGGAGTGGAAGGAGTTACACCTTTGCCAGACCCAAACGTGCATGTGGTAGACGTGACAAATTCAAGAGAGGTTGACATGGAAGCAAATGGCATTAAGCGTGGCTGAGGGAAAGGTAAGCAGAAAGAAGGAGTTACACACAAAGTGACCATGGACGAGAAAAGAAGGCAAAGGAGACCAAGGAAGCTAAGAGGACTCGACGTCGTATCAACCTCCAAGACTTTCCTCTTGGACATGGAATGGCTCCATACAACCTGTTGGAAGACATGAGAGGTAAGGGTCCTGATATCTCATGGCCTCAATTTCTTGCATTATGTCCACAAGCTAGGAGGGATTTAACAAGGGCAGTTAGCACTAGGAGAAAGGTAAAAGAGAGTGTGCCTGTTGTAAAAATTGCACAAGCTGAAATGAATGTGGACATTACACCTGTGCTAGATTGTTACATAAAAGGGAGATTGGTTAGGAAAGGTCTAGTGGATGGGGGTGCACAAATTTGCATCATGACAGAGGGACTCATGCAAAAACTAGGCATGCACATCCATGAGACACCTGAAATCAAGGTCAAGATGGCAAACAATAGCAAGGCTAGGTGCGTAGGCATTTGTTAAAAATGTTTTTGTGGAGGCCTTTGGCATTAAGAAGGCAGTGGATTTCTATGTCATGTCTACCAAAGGAAATGGTTACCCATTTATCCTAGGGAGACCATGGCTAATGAAAATGCGATCTTTGCAGGATTCGGAGAGTGGAAAGCTAATTTGTAGGAACGACAATCATAAGAAGGTTGTCTTTGACATGAAGGAGAAACGCCAAGAGGAGCTCCATGAAGAATCATCTCAAAGTGAGATGGAATAAGGTTGGACCGATAACACTTCAGAAGAAGAAAGTAGCGGTAGCATTACTGAAGAGGAGTCTTCCATCGAAGTCATGGGGGTAAGGTTTAAGCCAAGCAACCAAGAGACCTCTTGTCAAGGCTTGGAGGAGGTAGGTCCTCAAGAGAACGAAGGTGTTCAAGATGAAGGGATGCTGGAAGGTATGCTATCAACAACACTTACAAAGGATGAAAGAGAGGAGTTCAAATGTGTGCTAAGGAAATTTCCTAGGCTTTTTGCTAAAGACTACACCGATGTGCATGGAGTAGATGCTGTTCAACACAAAATTGAGTTGAAGCCAGAGGCCACACCTAAGGCTCAGAAGCTACGAAGGCTAGGAGTCATCAAGGAGCAGGCTTTACTCAAGGAGGTAAGAAAGCTTCTAGCAGCAGGTTTCATTTATCCAGTGGAGAATTCGGAGTGGGTCTCTCCCGTTGTTGTCACTCATAAGAAAAACGGAAAGTGGAGGGGTGTGTGTGGATTACCGTCCACTCAATGAGGCAACAAAAAGAGATCACTTTCCCCTCCCATTCCAGGATGAGATACTAAATGAGGTAGCTGGTCATGAGAAGTATACTATGTGCGATGGTTACTCAGGTTACTTTCAAATAGGTATTGCATTGGAGGATCAATTTAAAACAACCTTTATCACTCCTTGGGGTTGTTATGCTTTTAGAGTCATGCCATTTGGTCTGACAAATGCTCCTGCGACATTCCAACGTTTCATGAATATGGTGTTTCAAGCATTCTTTGGAAAGTCAATTAGGGTGTTCATTGATGATTTCTGTATTTATAGCTCAAAATCATTTCTTCTACAAAGGGTAGAAGAAGGTTTAAAGAAGCTCTACCACATGGGAGGTCAACTCAACCCCGACAAGTGCCATATAGGTGAGGATGAAGTAATCTTGCTTGGTCATAAAGTTTCTTACAAAGGCATTGAAGTGGATCCTTCAAAGGCAAAGGCTCTTATTGAGCTACCATCACCCAAGAGTCTTAAGGAGGTTATCTCATTCATTCAAAAGGTGAAGTATATGTCATGCTTCATTCACTTAGCTTCGGAGTTACTTCACCCTTTGCAAAAGTTGACACAACAAGTAGAATTTGCATGGTCTGATGAGCTTGAATAGTACTTTTGTAACATTAAAGCCCATTTTGTCAGAGCTACCAACACTCATGCCTCCTTGTTGGGAGTACACATTCTTTGTTAGCTCTAGTGCTGGGAAAGAAACAATTGGTGCAGTTTTGCTACAACAAGATCCCTATAGTACCAGGATGCGGCCCATCTACTTTGCTAGTAGGGTCATGAATGCTTTAGAGAAAGCCTACACGGAGGCAAAAATCATGATTCTTTCTCTCATGTTTGCGGTGAAAAATTTTACATCCTACTTGCTACGAAAACCTTTTGTGATTCTCACTGCAAAAAATTTGATCCCTTGGGTGTCATCTCAAATGAATCTTAGTACTAGGATCTCAAAGTGGATTATGGATTTGCAAGAGTTTCAATACTCTTTCAAGGTAGAAGATAGTGTGCGTGCACAATTGGCAGGGATTCTCACTTATAGGGTGCATGAAAAGGAGATTAAGGTGCCTGAAGTAAAGACCCTACCATTGCCACCACCAAAAAGTATTCCTAATGCTTTTACCTTGTTCTTTGATGGAGCTTTTCGTCGAGCCACAGGAAAAGCAGGGGGAGGGCTAGTGTTGCTCAACCCAAGTGGAGAGGTGGTCATGAAAGAGAAGTTCAATCTACAAGTTCAGCTAGCAACAATGAAGCAGAATATGACACACTACTTCATGGTTTAAAAATATGCATTGGCCATGGTATACAACGTCTCATGGTAAAAGGGGATGCACTTCTCATTGTGAAACAGATTTTTGGCATTTGGGCATGCAAAAATGAAAGACTTAGGGCCAAAGTTCATACCATCCGTAGGCTATTCAATCAATTTGAGGAGGTGCAATTATATCATATTCCTAGGAAACAAAATGAAGATGCTGATTTACTTGCACAACAAGCCGTTGCATGTGTAAAGAAAGAAGTGCAGGTCATCATGGTGGCGGCTGCTGTGAAGCAACCAAGGTACCAGGGATTGGAGTCATTGGCTACATTTTGGAGGGTGAGTTTCCACCAGACTTCACAAAAGCTCAGAAGAGGAGACTCATGAAGAAGGCAAGCATGTATCTCTTCCTAGAAGGCTCCCTCTATCAAAGAGGGAAGGATAAAGTGTGCAGAAGAGTACCAACTATCGCGGAAATTCCAGCCATTCTAAAAGGTTTGCATGAAGAGGCATGTGGTGGTCATTTTTCCCAAGAATTAACTGTGAAGAAGATTTTGCTTGCGGGGTATGTTTGGCCAAGTCTCCATGTGGATGTCCAACATTGGTGTAAAAGTTGTCACAATTGTTAGGTAAATGGGAATAGAAGATTGATTTATGGTCCAAGGCAAATCGTGCTTGCAAATGGACCCTTTGAAAAGTGGGGCATTGATGCTATGGGTTCTCTGCCTAGGACAAAAAATTGGTAAACTCTACATTCTAGTGGCTGTAGACTATATGACTAGGTGGGTGGAAGCACAAAGTGTGGCAAAGGTAAATGAGAGGATAGTGAGAAAATTCGTCTACACTCACATTTGTTGTAGATTTGGCACACCTTTGGAGATTGTTTCTGATAATGGTCCAGGGTTTAGAAAGGGATTGCTCACAGAAGTCTGTGAAGAACTTCGCATTCTACATCGTCACAGTACACCCTACTATCACCAATCAAATGGTTTGGTAGAAAAAGCTAATGGTGTCATTGTAGGCATCATTAGAAAGATGGTGAAAAAACAAGACAAAGTTGTGGGATGACTTCTTGGATGGTTCCTTGTGGCCGTATCGAACCACATATAGGGAAGCCACGGAGTTCACACCATTTTACTTGGTCTATGGTCAAGAGGCTTTACAGCCAATTGAACTAAACATTCCAACAATGCGACTTCATGGCAAATCAGCACAAGATGATCAAGAAGCATGGATGGATCGACTTCTTACCTTAGCTGAGCTTGAGTGGGAAAGAGAAGCAGCATACGAGTGCTATAAGAGGAAAGCCACACAGACAAAGGAGAAGCTTGACAAGAAACTGAAGGACAAAGGAATCAATGAAGGAGATCTTGTGCTAAGGTATGACAATCGACTCGATAATCATTTTGATGCCAAATTTGAAACAAGATGGCAAGGGCCATACATAGTCAAGAAGGCTTTCAATTCAAGTTACTATCAACTTATGGACTTGAATGGGAAAGAGCACTCCAGGAAGGTAAACGGCTATCGCTTGAAGCCTTACTTGAGTCGCCTTCTACCAAAGGATGTACCAGAGCAAAAGGCAACTATCCCATGTAAGTATTGTTCCATGAAGCATGAGTGTAACACAAACCAAAATTCCAAGGGGCCAAACAATGAAGATCTTGTCAAGGACTCTGAAGCACTCTCTTTGGAAAACATTCTTTATGATGGCACATGAAAATACCATCATCCTGGGGGAGGGCTAATGACAACCGTTTTTTTGGCTCTCTATAATTGCCATAGTGAGTTATCTCACCCTATCAAATCACTCAAACACTGTGGTTACCCTCACCCTTTCACTGTATATAGGTGCGTGTGAGTTAGGGGACTTTTCCCATATCTCCTTACTGAAATAAAAAACCCTCAATTAGCTAGTCATTGGGCTAGTTGAGCCAAAAAAATAAAAAATATAAGTATATTATGGCCCATGCGTATGTAAATATTTCTTTGTATATAGGGCCTAAATAAAAGATTTTTTCATAATTATTTTGGTATTTATTTAAATATTTCTACCTAGGTGTGTGTTATTTATGCTTTGTACATTGCCTCACCATTACCACAATTTTTCTTACCATTTTTCATACTCTTTATTCCATATAGAAATATTTTCATGTAAGCTTCTCTTATATTTGGTGTAACTCCACCCCAACAAAAATCCAAAAAAAACTAGTTTTATTTATGTGTATATTTTTTCACTATTGTGATTTTCCCTTCCTACATCTATTTTGTTTTTTTTTAAAAACTTAGAACACCAAAAATATTTATCTTTTTATGGTAGCCTCATAATGAGAGAGATTTCTTTTAACCCCTTTATATTTTTTCCACTTATATTATTTATATTTGACATGTACATATTTTTTAGACCCCTCAATATTTGATTTTCTTAGTTGTACTATTCACTTATATCACGATCTCAACAATATCTTCAATTATAGACCTACCAAATAAGGTCAAGGGTAGGTGGCATGCATACATGCACTATGGAGGGCTCACTCTTGGAGGTATTCAAAAGAATCATCCAAAGAAGGACCCCAAAGGACCTTGTGTAGTGGAAAAAAACGATCGGTTTTGCTGAATTTTTAAAGTTCACTTGCTCTTCGAATTTGAAAAGGTGATACAAACAAACGTTGTAGGTCGTGGGCTGAACTTTTGCCTCAAATTGTTTCATATTTTTTTGAGCTACGAGCTGTGAGCTATGATTTTATTAGTGGACCCAGTTTTCCCATGCTATGCAGCCCCACTCTCTCTTCCACTTTATCATTTTCCTCTTTCACACACACTTCTCCACTCATCATCCCCACCTCTCTCACCACTCCTCTCTGCACCCTTTTCACCTTCTCCTCAACCTTGAAGAATAAGAGAAACCATGGTGAACTCATACCTCCCACACAATTCCATTCCAAAATTGACCACGTAGTCTCATTTTTCCTCCTCCAAATTACCATATCTATCAAAAAAACCACAAAATTCAGCCTCTTCTCTTAAAAGACAGCATCATGGTGGTTGATTACTCAGCTTCAATTACCTTGTCTCTCAAGGAAGGTCAAGAGTGGAGAAAAAATGTACCGTCAAAGCTAGTGGACCATCAACAAGCGTCAAAAGTGGCCCTACTCAAGACACTTGGAGCATCAACCTTGTAAGAAATCCACCTTTTCTTACCTCTTAAGAGTTTTTCTTCCTTATTTGTATCCTACATGGATACTCGCATTGTAAATATCCAATTCCATTTGTAAATTAATACTAACTCTACTAACACTAACCCACTATGAAAGTCCTATCACCTCCATTTCTCTCCTCTCTCTTTCCCCACCAACTTCTTGATAATTCCAAGCAAAAGAAATTAGATAAATTTTTGAAAATCTAACCCAACCATGGTTAGAGGAGTAACCCTAGCCTTCAAAATTGCTATAAAAGGAGGGTGTACCTAGCACAAACAAGGGGAAGAAGAAAGAGCACTATGCTATAGCTTGAGAAGTCAAGATCAACCTTTTGAGAAGGAGCTCTTGAGTGGAATCTCATTGGCATTAGGCATATGTATGTGTTGTATTAGGGGTGATTAGCAAGGGAACTCTATGCCATTGTAAAAGACAGTGATCATTAAATTGAGAGTAGGAAATCTATCATTTCTCCTACTAGAGTAAGCCCAACATTTGCTGAATCAAGGAGGGTGAATTTGGACTAGGCATGGATACCTTGTCTCCCTTCCAACGTGAAGTCATGGACAATAATGATGTGTAAGTGTCTTGGTGTTTTATTTAAGTTCTTGATAGCTTGTCTCCGGGTATTGTTATCAATTTAGCCATAAATCCCACATGCTGTAAGAGGGCGACAGGGTGGAGAGGACTCCCTTGGCCTTAAGACAGTGATTGGGGTGGCTTTTTTCTTGTGATGTGTTGTGGTGTAATTTACTCAGGCTATGTTGAACAAATACTTATCTCACTTTGATTGGTCATGACAGATTTGTAGGAAGGCATTAGTGCAACAAGCACCCCCTTCCCCCTTCTCTCTCTTTCTTACATATATATATTTATGTTTGCTTGATCATTAACGATACACTTCAAAGCAGCCCGAGCACCATCTCTCTCTCTCTCTTCTCTCTCTCGTGTTTTAGTGTGTGAGAGTGTTCCATTGGTGTTAGGGTTAGTGTAAATTCCTTGCTTGTTTGTGGGTTGCTCTAAGGATTCTCCTCTTTTGCATCCTAGTTCGCTCTTAAACTAGGTGGTGCCCCTTGTGTAGTTGGGATTTGGCTGGGGGTTTGTTTGTTTTAGTTTGTGTGGTGTTGTGCCCCAGCCCCATTGAGCAGCACGGGAGCCTTGAAGGGTTTCTAGAGGTTGCTCTTCTTGTTGCCTGCCCGGACCGCTTCAATATATGGCACTGTGGTTGCATGGAAAACATTTCAGAACACAAAAAATTGACAACAGAAGAAACACGTTTGACAGTGGGGTAATGGTTAGTTTCATGCAAAAGAGCAGGGCCAGTGCTAGAGACACGAATGAAAGCACTAGCAACCTGGATTACTGTGGTCTGGTGTCAGATATCCTGAAAGTAAGCTTCAGGCGGTTTGAGATGTTTTTGTTGGATGTGAAGTGGTTCAGGTGATTATTCTGGTCGCAATGCAACGGTACGCAGAGATGGAAACAAAACTTGTGCAAATAGATTCTACAAAGATTTGGACAGATGCGAGCGACACATTTGCTCTCCCCGAAAATTGCGAGCAAGTAGTCTTTGTACCGGACCCTCGAGAGAGACAATGGTGGTTTGTGGTTCAGATTGCTCCAAGAAATAAACAAGTATTTGAAGGGCAAGATCTCTTGGAGGAAGTCAGTCAGACGACGTCCATACTACTGTGACATTAGATGAGATGGACGAAGGTATGGCAGAGGAAGCTGACAGATATACGAGGGATGATGCAGACGACGAGCCATAATTGACACTTGTAGATGAGATGCAATGGATGAAGACAATCTGCCAGAACGAGTTGGGGCAGAGTTATGTTTGCAATTAGAGATAGACGATGATACGGTGCAAGATCTTATCGATGATGCCTCACTGTCGAGGCCTAGGCCTGTAAGTGTTTGTGTGAAGACGTTTTTAAAATAAGCTTGAAGTTAATTTAGACAATTGTGTTCTGACGCTTTATTTTACTTTCTTTGTGCAGGACTTTAGTATCGCAGACCAGATTCCAGATCCCGCTTCCATGAGTGCAGATGCATTCATGGGATTCGTTACAAGGATGACGCCTACTCAGATGGCAGAGGCTTCTCAGTACTGGGTAGCCAGAGGCAGGGGGGATGCTACGGGGGGGAGGACGCCTATGGGTACGACGCCTACTTCTCCCATCATGGCCGCTTCGACACCTTGGGGTGGGACAGAGGCGGGTATGTCCTCATCCTCCTCAGCATAGGCGCACTTGCGGATCTCAACGATCGTCAGATGGAGGTGGTGGTTGTTATGGAGGAGGGTCCACAGATGCTTCGACCCCTCCTCACTCACAACCCCCGTCCTACCCAGGCACACCTCTCGACACACCTCTTGGCACACCTCAGACACCTTGGGGGGCACACGATCCTAGTGCCTCCAAGATCTATACTGTATAGGCAGATGGTTCTGTTGACATGGATAGAGCCGAGACTGAGATGCTACAGCGGATTCGCCAGCTCACGGAGCTGCAATTTTTGACCAGCCTTCTAACGTCTTGGGGTGATTAGGATGGTGACAAAGTCAATTACATAGTGGAGACCATCCTGAGAGAGTAACCAGCCTGCTTCGGGTTCTTCCGTTGTAGACTGGGAGGCCTTACAGTCTTGCTGATCGCTTGAGGTGAGACGTTAATATGTGTGAGTTGATTTAATTAAGTAAGTATATGTGAAGTAATATCAATACTAATTTTGTGAGTTGTCCTATGTGCAGGTTGCGACGCCTAGTCATTAGTGGACCGGATTTCATATATATGCTTTGTGAGACAGAGACACGCTTCTGTGTCTCTTTTTTGTACAGACAGTTATTGTTGAGACAGTTATTGTTTCCATTATGGTTATGATTATTGTCATTGTCATTGTATAGACATGGTTATTTCTCCTATTCTTGTATAGACATAGTTATGGTTCAGGTTTTGTTAATGGTTATGTTTAACTTTCTGGTTATGCTTATGGTTATTGTTAATTTGTTTATGGTTATGGTTATCTGCATTATGGTTATGCTTTTAAGTTATGGTTATGGTTCGTTATGGGTATGCTTTTAAGTTATGATTATGGTTCGTTATGGTTATGCTTTTAAGTTATGGTTATGATTTTCAGTTGGGACGGTACTTGTCTTTCATTGGCCTTAAATCTCATGTGTGATCCTACATGGATAGCATGTAGGAGGCGTATACATGATATGGTTTTTTTTTTAAAGTTTATGTAAAAACAAATGGAACTCTACCCAAATTTATGCGCGCGGGATCATGGTTGATTTTGGTGTTGCTCGGTTTTTTGGGCAGAGGGCAGGAAGTCTGGCTGTGGCTGTGTCCATCTTTTAACAGGGCACAGGCCAGGCTACCTGCCCTCTGCCCAAGAAATTTTTTTTCTGTTATGGTCGTCGCTATGTGCGTCTATATCTGCGTCGCAAATAGCGACAGGTTCACAGGGACGCGGATATCGATGCACATAGCGACGTAGTGCGTCGATATCTGCGTCGTGACACCTTTTTTAGTGTAGTGAACGTAAATCGAACTAAAAATAAACCTAAATCTAATCTAATTAACTTAAATAAACCTAAATTAATTTAATGTAAGTCTATATTTAACCTATCTTTAACGTCTTTTGGGATATTTCCTACGACGTTAAAACTCCTTCTTCTTGTGTGTGTGTGTGTGCCAATAAAAAGAGAAAAATGGTATAACCATTCTATCACCCAAGTGTGGTAGATTGGTTATGCCATTTTCCTCTTGAATAACAGGTCTTGAGTTCAACTCCTCGTTGGCTAGATCTTTAGGTCTCTTTAATTAGTTTCCTACGATGTTAAATTAATCTCTCTTCTTCTCGGGTGTGTGTGTGTGTGTGTGTACGCTAGTAAAAAAAGGATAAAAATGGTATAACTTTTCTATCACCAAAGTGTGATAGATTGGTTATGCCATTTCCCTCATGAATAGCAGGTCTTGAGTTCAACTCCTGTCAACTAGATCTTTAAGGTCTCTTGGGACAATTTCCTACGATGTTAAAACTCTCTTCTTCTTCTTCTCTTTCTCTCTCTCTCTCTCTCTCGGGATAGTTTCCTACGATGTTAAGACTCTCTTCTTCTTCTTCTTCTCTCTCTCTCTCTCTTTGTTTTTATTATTTCTCTTTCTCTCTCTCTCTCTTTTCCTCTCTCAATGTGTGTGTGCATTCTTTGTTTATGCATGTGTGTGTGCGTTTTTGGTTTATGCATGCTCTCTCTCTCTGTCTCTCTCTCTCTCTCTCTCTCTCTCTCTCTCTCTCTTTTCTTCTCTCAATGTGTGTGTGCATTCTTTGTTTATGCATGTGTTTGTGCGTTTTTTGTTTATGTTGGTGCTTCTCTCTCTCTCTCTATATTATCTCTTTCTCTGTCTCTCTCTCTCTCTCTCTCTCTCTCTCTCTCTCTCTCTCTCTCTCAAAAACACAATGTGTGTGCGTGTGTGAGAGAGAGAGAGAGAGAGAGGGAGAGAGAAAGAGGTGAAGGGAACTGGCTCTCCTTCCTCTCCTCGTGTGTGTGTGTGTGTGTGTGTGTGTGTGGAGAAGAAAGAGAGAGAGAGAGGGAGAGCAGTTAAGCTTGAGAGTGGCAAAAACAGATCTGAGATCTGAGAGCCGCTTCGTTATTTTTTTTAGCCCAGA
>NW_028221756.1:0-53604 GCF_014529385.1 Adiantum capillus-veneris
GCATCAATCTAGGGTGGCACAATCGCCAATTTTGGCTTTGGGCCTTCCATTCCAATCACAAAAGTTTGGCGATTGTACATAGACCATCGAGATGGTTTGATGTCCATGAAACTTTGCAAGGGTTGGATAATTGTGATTATTTACCCTTGCAAAGTTTCATGTCCATCCCTCCGCTCGCCAGTCCATGGTGGCACAATCGCCAATTTTTTGGCCTTGGGCACTTGGAGGGTCCAATCACCAAAATTTGGCGATTGTGCTGCCCTAGACCATTGAGACGGAATGGGATGTCCATGAAACTTTCTAGGGGAAGGGACTAGAGTTATTTCTACACCCTTGCAAAGTTTCATGGCCATTGGTTGCTGTCTCATCGGTCCAGGGTGGCACAATCATCAATCTTTTGGCTTTGAACACTTGGAGGGCCCGATTACCAAAATTTGGAAGTTGTGCCATCCTAAACCATCAAGACGGATTGTGATGCCTATGAAACTTTGTAGGGGTAGGTAGTAGGGTGGATTCCCCACCCTTGCAAAGTTTCATGGCCATCCGTTTCCATCTCATCTGTCTAGGGTGGGCTTTGGACACTTGGAGGACCCAATCTCCAAAAGTTGGCGATTGTGCCACCCTAGACCGTTGAGAAGGATTGCGATGCCCATGAAACTTTGTAGGGATAGAGATTAGTGTCCTTTCCTTGACCTTGCAAAGTTTCATGTCCATCTAATTCCATCTTGTCCGTCCAAGGTGGCACAATCACCAATTTTTTGGCTTTGGATCCTTGGAAGGACCCAATTGCCAAAATTTGGCGATTCTGCCACCATAGACCATCGAGACGGATATTGATGCCTATGAAACATTGAACATGTGTGAATTAGTGTTCTTTTCCCACCCTTGTAAAATTGCATGGCCATCCGTTGTCGTCTCATCTGTCCAGGGTGGAACAAACGCCAATTTTTGGCTTTGGGCTCGCTAAGGGCCCAACGGCCAAAAGTTGGCGAATTGTGTTGTCCTAGACCGTTGAGACGGATTACGATGCCCATGAAACTTTGTAGCAGTGGATATTAACACACCCTTGCAAAGTTTCATGGCCATCCATTATCGTCTTGTTGGTCGAGGATGGCACAATCGCCAATTTTTTGGCTTTGGGATCGACAAGAGCCCAACGACCAAAAGTTGGCAATAGTAGCGCCCAGTGATTTCATTCACGTCTTCATGTGAAGTGAAAAGTGGTAATAAATCATGTTATACACTCCATCAGAGTGTTAATAAATCAAATTTACAAGCACCTACTAGAACCAGCCCTTCCTCTTAGCCGGACAAGCATTCTGTCTAGCCCGAAGGGGCCCAGCGGGCAGGATGTCATGCCTGGAGGGCTTGGCTATATCCTCCTCTTGCTCCCCATTTTTGGAGGTGGCTATATAAATGATGTCCCATCCTTGCATCCGTCCATTTTGGCACACTTTTTGGCTTAGTTGAGGTGTTGGTTTTCATTCAGGTAGCTTTGATTCCTACATTTTTTAATATCACAAACAATTACAACTTACTTCCCCTTGGGTGTCTATCCGCCACCTAGAAACAGGTTTGGGTAGGAAGCATCCTTGCGGAGGGTTTAGTGGTGCAAGTGCCTGGGACTCATTTCTATGTCTAGAATGGAGCGCTCCTTATCACTACACCTACATATTGTTTGTTACATATAGTTACCTCCCTTGGGTGTCTATCCGCCTAGAAATAGGTTTGGATACGAAGCATCCTCGTGAAAGGGTTAGGTGGTGCGAGTGCTTGGAGCTCATTTCTATAGTTCAAATGAAGTGCTCCTTATCACTACATCAACATACTTGTTTGTCATGTTTAGTTACCTCCCCTGGGTGTCTATCTGCCTGAAAATAGGTTTGGGTAGTGAGCATCCTCATGAAAGGTTTAGATGATGCAAGTGTTTGGAGCTCATTTCTATGGTTGAAATGGAGCGCTTCTTATCACTGCACTGACGTAGCTATTTTTTACGTTTAGTTACCTTCCTCGGGTATCTATCCGTCTAGAAATAGGTTTGGATAGGGAGCATCCTTGTGAAGGGTTAGATGGTGCAAGTGTCTGGGGCTCATTTCTATGGTTGGAATGGAGTGCTCCTGATCCCTACACCGCATACTTGTCTGCCCATTTTTATTGCTGAAATCAAATTTTCACTTCTTTTTCTTTATGTTTATATATATATTATTTTACTTTATTATACGATTGTTCAATTAAATATTGTTTTTCAAAAACCTAATATTTTTACGATTATATGAATGTATAGGTGGCTTGTGAACTTGTCATGGATGCCAATGCTTGCTTTCAAAACATCAATGTAGCTACTTCTAGTCGCCCATCAACAAGTGGTGAAGTGCACAACATTCTTGGATAAATTCTTTGTAGACACCCAAAAAGAAGTTGATAGAATGATCTTGAAATTAATTGATCAAAGAGGATGAACTGTAGTCAGTGATGGATGGTCAAATGTCCAACGTAGGCTGCTGATTAATCTGATGCTATTTAGTCCTTGAGGGGAGTGCTTTATTGAATCGGTTAACAGCTCGGGTGAGATAAAGTCAGGAGATATATAGCCAATATAATCACAAAAAAGTTTCATCGAGTTGGTGCCCTAGATGTAGTACAAGTGATAATGGACAATGCCAAAAATTACAGAGCGGTGGGTTGTCTCTTGGAGGAGCGCTTTCCTAGCTTGTATACGCTTGGTTGCAATGCATATATCTTGAATCTTGTGTTGCAGGATTGGTATAAGAAAGGTGACATGGATTGGCTCAAAATCATTATAGATAGATCAAGGAAAGTGCTGAAGTTTATTTTGTAGAGACAACGTGTGCTACACATGTATCGACAACGTATGTCCACAATATTGAAGCTTCCATGTGAAACCGTGGTGGCGCCCTAGACCTTCGAGACAGATTGTGATGCCCATGAAACTTTGTAGGGGTGGGGATTAGTGTGCTTTCCCTACCACTAGAAAGTTGCACGGCTATCCATTGCCCTCTCATCGGCCCAGGATGGCACAATTGCTAATTTTTTTGCTCCGGGCTCGTCAAGGGCCCAACGGCTAAAAGTTAGCGATTGTGTTGTCCTAGACCGTTGAGATGTATTGCAATACCCATGAAACTTTGTAGGGGTAGTGTGCTTTCCCCACCCTTGAAAAGTTTCATGGCCATCTATCTCCATCTCATTGGTCCAAGGTGTGGCACAATCGCTATTTTTTTGGCTTTGGACTCGGAAAGGGCCCAATTGCCAAAATTTGGTGATTGTGACGGCCTAAACTATTGAGACATATTTTGATGCCTATGAAAATTTTTAGGAACACATACTAGTGTGCTTCCTCGACCCTTGAAAATTTCATGGCCATTCGCTTCCGTCTCGTAGGTCCATAGTGTCACAATTGATATTTTTTTTGGCTTTGGGTCATTGGCAAGCCCAAAGCCAAATAAATTGGCGATTGTGCCACCTTCACCGACAAGACCGCAATGGATAGCCATACAAATTTATGTGGGTGGAAAAGCACACCTATCCCCACCTTACAAAGTTTCATGGCCATACATTGTCATCTCATTGGTCTAGGTGGCACAATCGTCAATCTTTTGGCTTTGGGCTCGCCAAAGGCTCAATCGCCAAAATTTGGTGATTGTGCCATCCTAAACCGTCAAGACGGATTGCGATGCCCATGAAACTTTGCAAGGAAAATGATTAGGGTGCCTCCCCTACCCTTCTAAAGTTTCATGGCCATCCATTGTTGTCTCGTTGGTCTAGGGTGGCATAATCACCAATTTTTTGGCTTTAGGCTCGCCAAGGGCCATATCGCCGAAAGTTATTGATTATGCTGCCATAAATTGTCAAGACAGATTGCGATGTCCATGAAAATTTATAGGGGCATGAATAAGTGCGCTTCCCCTATCCCCAAAAAGTTGCATGGCCATCCGTTGTTGTCTCGCCGGTCCAGGGTGGCACAATCACCAAGTTTTTGTCTTTGGGTCCTTGGAAGGGCCCAATCGCCAAAATTTGGCGATTGTGCCATCCTAGACCTTCGTGACGGATTACAATGGACATGAAACTTTGCAAGGGCACTAGTGTGCTTCCCTTCAACCCTGTAAAGTTTGATGGCCATTCATTGCCATCTCATCGGTCTAGGGTGGCACAATCACCATTATTTTGGCTTTGGACACTTGGAGGGCCCAATCGCCAAAAGTTGGTGATTATCGCGTCCTAGACCATCAAGAAGGATTGGGATGCCCATGAAACTTTATAGGGGTGGAGATTAGTGTGCTTTCCCTATACCTACAAAGTTTAATGGCCATCTATTACTGTCTCATTGGTCCAAGGTGGCACAATTGTCAATTTTTTGAGTTTGGGCTCGCCAAGGTCCAATTGCCAAAATTTGGAGATTGTGCCACCCTTGACCATGGAGACAGATTGCGATGCCCATGAAACTTTGCAGGGCCAAGGATTAAGGCTTTTTCCACCCTTGCAAAGTTTCATGGCCATCCATTGCTGCCTCATCGGTCGGGGGTGGCACAATCATCAATTTTTTTGGCTTTGGACACTTGGAGGGCCCAATCGTTGAAAGTTGGCGATTGTGCCGCCCTAGACCGTCAAGACAGATTGTGACACCCATAAAATTTTTTAGGGGAAGGGATTAGTGTGCTTCTCTTGTACCCACAAATTTCATGGCCATCTGCTTCCATCTCCTTGGTCTAGGGTGGCACACTCACAAATTTTTTGACTTTGGACCCTTGGAAGGGCCCAATTGCCAAAATTTAGCGATTGTGCTGCCCTAAACCCTCAAGATGGACTGTGATGCCTATGAATCTTTGTAGGGGTAGGGACTAAAAATGTGCTTCTCTACCCTTGAAAGGTTTTATTTTCATCCATTCCCATCTCATTGGTCCAAGGAGGCACAATCGCCAATTTTTTGGCTTTGGGTACTTGGAGGGCCCAACCACCAACAGTTGGCGATTGTTCTGCCCTAGAGCATCATGATGTATTGCGATGCCCATCAAATTTTGGAGGGAGAGGGATAAGTGTGCTTATCCTCTACCCACAAAGTTCCATGGCCAGCCCGCTGGCGTCTCATTGGTCCAAGGTGGCACAATCACCAACTTTTTGGCTTTGGGTTCGCCAAGGGACCAATCATTAAATGTTCATGATTGTGCCACTCTAGGCCATCGAGACAAATGGGGATTCCCATGAAACTTTGCAAGGGGAAGGATTAGTGGGCTTCCACCACCCCTCATAGAGTTCCATGGCTATACGGTCCCGTATCATTGCTCTAGGGTGGCACAATCGCCATTTTTTTTGCTTAGGACCCTTGGCGAGTCCAAAGACAAAAAAATGATGATTGTGCCACCCTGGACCGAGGAGATAGCAGCAGATGGTCATGCAACTTTGCAAGGGTAGGAGAAACATACTAATCCACACCCCTATAAATTTTCATGGCTATTCATTGCCGTCTCATTGGTCTAGGGTGGCACAATTGCCAATTTTTTTGGCTTTGGGCTCGCTAAGGACCCAATCACTGAAAGTTGACAATTGTGTCATCCTAGATCATTGAGATGGATTGAGATGCCCATGAAAATTTTTAGGGGTAGGAATCAGTGTGCTTTCACCACCCCCACAAAGTTTCATCCCATCTCATTGGTCCAGGGTGGCACAATCACTGATTTTTTGGCTTTAGACCCTTGGAAGGAACCAATCGCCAAAAGACTATTGTGTCATCCTAGAACATCAAGACAGATTGCAATGCCCATGAAAATTTTCAAAGGGTGGGTATTAGAGTGCTTTCATGACCCTACAAAGTTTCATTGCACAAAGTTCCCGTCTTGTTGGTCCAGTGTGGCACAATCGCCAATTTTTTAGCATTGGGCCCTTGTAAGGGCCCAATTGCCAAAACTTGGTGATTCTGCTGCTGTGATTCCCATGAAACTTTGCAAGGGTGGGTACTAGTGCACTTTCTCTTTCCTTGCAAAGTTTCATGGCAATCTATTGCCATCTCATTGGTCCAGGGTGGTGGAACAATCACCAATTTTTTGGCTTTGGGCTCGCCAAGGGCTCAAAGCCAAAAAATTGGTGATTGTGCCATTCTGAACTATTGTGACTTCATAAAGTAAAACATGACAGATGCACTGACAAGGAAACATCATGAAAAGGTGTTTGGCATGGCCCCAAAATTGAATATCCATGTCAAGAAAAGTTTTTCTACAGTAAGGAGGAGTTTAATCAGGAATATGGACTTAGCCTTGTGGGTGAGAGTCCACAACAACTGAGTGACACTGATATGCCCAAGGGAATGTGGCTCATTGTGTTTGAAGATCCCCAAAGAGGAAGTCCAAAGCTAAATTGTAAAGCATTGAAGCCAAAGTTTTATGAGGCATTCATGTTGCACCACCATAAGGTATACAAGGAGCCTCCCATAAATTACATTGTCTCTATTGTCTATGCACGTGCTTTTGTTCTAGAAAATTGCACAGCTGGTAGGACAATGCGGAAGAGTCCAACAAAGAAGAAAGACTAGGAAAGAAAACCTATTCCTTGGGCCGTGCTCGTTGAAGAAGTTGTGGCCAATGTCATAAAAAAGGCACTTATACCCAAAAAGTTGACAGAGGCCAATGGGGCCACACAAGTTGCGGCATCACCTCTACTTAATGTGAAACTTGAAGGGAAGCATGAGGTAAAAGAAATGATCACTATAAATGTGGATTTGCAAGGCCATATCTTGGCATCAAAGAAAATGGTTAGCACCTTCAGTGAGAGGGTTCATGAGAAGAAAGAGCAGCTCTAGAGAATGAATGTAGACTTGGAGGTAGCAAAAGTAGACATGCACATATAGGAAGGTCCCTCAGATAGTCTAGTTATATTTTGAAAGAAGGTTGTAAATTATCAGTGCCAATTGGAATCAATAGAGGTAGCGGGTTAAATTGAAACAACGGAGGAAATTACTGTAAGACTCTATGCTAATGTTAAAGCTATGAATGAAGTTTACATCTTCTTGGAGATTTAGAGTTGCCTGACTATGAGAAGCATGCAACAAATTTCTAGGTAGAGAGGGATAGGGTGCAAGAATTTCATGAGCAGGATGTCTGCGGGCTGTAGTTTTGCAAAGACATACTTAAAAAGCTAGGGCAAAATCATGTATACACAATTAATCCATTTCCCCCGTCTGATAGCCACAAATTAAGTTGTCGCATCATCAAAGACATTTGTGCATCTTGGGGATTAGTATTTCCTAAAAATGAGGTAGTTGGTGTCACTATAATGCTTGAAACCAATAGAATGCACGTGGACATTGGTGGGGGGAGCACCTAGTGAGCTAGAAATCACCTTACAATTGGTAGAAACCATTCTAAATTTCTAGAATCCACATTGGACCTGCTAGAAATCATTCTTGGAATGATAAACCATACGCTTGGGATAAGTAGAAAGCACCAGTAGACCTGCTAGAAACCACAATTGCTTGCACTATAAGGTAGTGAAGGAAAGGGTAAAAACCAGTGACTTGGTAGAAACTTAATTGGTGGAAGAAACCATTATGGACTACTTGAAAGAAATTGGAAAGTGGTAGAAGCCAAGTAGATATAACCTTAACATTGGTAGAAAAGTCAAGGAAACTGGCCAGTAAGAAAGTAGGATTGTTTGAAGATTCCTTAGACTGGTAGAAACCATCTTGGCATTTGTAGAAAGACCAAAGAGACCTACTAGAAAGCATAATTGGATGCACTTTTAAACTAGTAAATGGAATGGTAAAAACCTTTGACTTGGTAGAAACCTATGGAAACTGGTAAAATGTAGTTGGTTTTAAAATTTATCATTAAGTACTTCAGTCCTAGGTGGCAGACACCACTAATACATCATTTGAAACCACCAATACAATGGTGGAAATCACCAATATACTAGTGGAAGCCTATGAAAACTGGTAAACAATATTTGGGTTTTAAGATTTATTGGGTACTTCAGTCTATGGTAAAAAGATTCACCAATACAATCGTTAAAACCACCAATATAGCATTTGAAACCACCTATACAATGGTGGAAACCACGAATACAATGGTGGAAACCTATGGGAACTAGTCAAAAGTAGCTGGGTTTTAAGATTTCTTGCTTGGTACTTCAATTTGTGGTGGTGGAATTCACCAATACAGTGGTTGAAACCACAAATACAAAGTGAAAACTACCAATACATTGTTGGAAGCTACGTATACAATGTTGAAAACCACCAATAGAGTGTTGCAAGTCTTATTTGTATCTTGTGCAGATAGTCTTGAAGGCTCACAAGTTGGATCATCTTTGAAGGTTGTCTGCACACAACATTTTAAGAGTATGCATGACACCCAAAGAATTTCCAAAGTGCAAGGCTTGAGCCCCAATGGCACCATAAGTAGTCCACTAGTGCAAGATTTGAGCACCAATGAAACATCAAGCCTGCCAACTAGCAAAGACTTTGGTAAGAGCAACATGGAGGTTGGTGAGAAAGATTCGGATACTATCGTTGTTGACATTGAGAAGTCAATACAGAAAAGCTCATTCGAGAAGGACCAAGATTTTCCCATTAATGTGAGTCTCCAGAGCTTCTTGTCTTACAAGAAGAAGTTCACTAATGGTACTACTAGTACTCCACACTTCTTAAACCCTAGAACTTTGCAACTATATTATGCACTTACTATTGTATTTTTGTCCATGCAGAGCCAGAAAAGAAGAGACATCGCTTGGAAGAGGGAGATGCAAAAACAATCACTGAAGAAGGAGATCCCAATGAGAGGGAGAGGCCAGATGTGGAGAGGGAGAAGTTGTCACAAGAGGTTGGTGAGAAATATGTGGATTTTGTCATCAACGGGATTGAGAAATGGATACAGCAAACAACATGTGCAAAGGTCCAAGAATCTCCCATTGATGTGACTCTCCAGGGCTTCTTGTCTTCCAAGAAGAAGCGCACTAGTTGAGTGCATCATAGTGGTACTACTAATACTCCACCCTTCCTAAACCCTACAACTTTACAAATTGCGCTATGAAGTTACTGATGTCTTTTTTGTCCATGCAGAGCCAGAAAAGAAGAGATGGTGCTTGGAAATGGGACACTAAAAAACAATCGTTGAAGGAGATGTCAAAGAAAGAGAGGGTGCATATGTGGAGATGATTGAGAAGTCATCATCGAACCACAAAAAAGGAAAATCCAAATCACAAGTCCTGTGTATGCAAAAAGCTTTCCTCATGAGCATGGAATGCTTGTAGAAATCTCAGTACACAGAAATGTGTGTAGATGTGCAACTCAAAGGCACTGTAAGCACATTGTGCATTAACATGAAAGCATGAACTATGTGTTGTAATATTAGTATGCAATTTTGTATGCTAGTGTGCAATTGAAATGCCTTCTAATTCCAATGTGAATTAGCACATATTATCTTTTGGAATTAAATAGAACAATTAATTTTTATCCATTTACTTTGTTTGACTCAAGTGTTGTTAAATTGGTATTTCAAATTTATTTTGAATAGCTGGGATGTTCATACCTGGTACATCTTGTGCTTATTCAAGTTTTCCTTATCCTACTGAAGGTGTAAACACCAATGCAAAAATGATACCGGTAAACATGCAATTGCAAAGGAGGAGAAACTTGCATTGTTTCCCATGCATGGTTTGAACTAGGCCATTGCATGGGAAAAGGCATGGATGTGGAAAATTAGAAAGGCCAGGCGGCTCAAAAGAGAGAAAACTTAGTCCAAACAATTCCTAGAGCACTTGATTATGCATAGGAGGAAAATTGAAGAGTACTTCAATTAAGGGATGTGATTTTTGTTGAGTAATATCCTCTGTCGGACCCAATATGGGTGCCAAAGCTGAATGAATACAATAAGAGGGCCCTAACACTTTATTTGAATGGCCTTTTGGTTACCATTGTAGAGACCCACTTTGGTGAAAAGCCTCTTGCATATGTAGGAGAAATGGTAAAGCACACATGCAGCCAGTGCTCTTGAGAAGTATATTGTTACAACAACATCCATAGGTTCTTGGATTGATGCAATAAATTTTTCAATGTGTCTATATGGAGCAGTTGCATGACAACTAAAGTGGAAGGAATTCTAGACAGTGTCTTCAAATTGCAACAGCCTTTGCTATTAGGTGTTATGTCACAACAAGATTACACAAGGGCATCTTGAATGATGCACAGTAAACCTAATTTTTTCAAAGACTTGAATGTATTTTGGAGAAAAAAACCATAGTTCAGGCCCGACAACACTCTTATCGTTGATGATAGAAGATACAAAGTGTGCTAGAATAATGAAGGAACTTGGTTTATTGCTCCTAAGTTGGGGCACCAGATTGAAAAGCAGTGGACAAGACTTCTTGGAAGACCCTTTGGCTTATTGGTTGTTTCTATGGTTACAATCAAAGGACCGCGAAGTGTATACAACTGACTATATATTTGATATTAGTAAGGATGCATTTTTTGATGCATTCATAAGCCAGATGCCATCTGACCAGAGAAATGACGATGAAGGCCAATGGAGGAAAGCGAACTGGCAATGAGAAATGGAGGCCAACCTAGAAGCTGAGACGCATGAGAGGGAACGGCTAGAGAGGGAAAGAGTGGAGAGGGAAATATTAGAGTGTCTTAGGTAGGAGGAGGAAGCAAAGAAACCAAAGTTCAATTAAAAATGCCCACAAAAGAGCAAACAATCAGACTCCTAGGGAAATAGAAAACCTTTTGTAAACACATCTTTCAAACTCCAACAAAAAACCTATTGTAAACTCAATTGAATAATTAATGTAATGATGGGAATCACCCTTTTTATATACAAAATTTAACATCATGTTTTTGACTTTTTTGAGGGAAAACGTATATGTAGCTTACTAGCAGGTTTGCTGCTTTTTTCCTTGTGTAGGTGTTTTTGTATAAAATTCACCTCTTTATTGGTAGCAACCACCCATGAAGTGGTAGAAACCATTTTGAAATTGGTTCAAGCCACCTTTAACCTACTAGAAATGTACCTTGGGATGAGAAACCATATGCTTGGAATAAGTAGAAAGTATAAGAAAACTTGTCAGAAACACAATAACCAAGTGGTATCAAGAATTGAACAAAAGGGTAAAAATCATTGAACTAGTAGAAACTAGTCTAGGAACCATACTAGGACATAGTTTATACCACTGCAATGGTAGAAACCAATCTGGACATGGTAGAAACCTAAATGCTGGAAGACATCATTATGAGTTTCTTGAAAGAAAATGGAGAAGAAACAACGTATATGTTTGAGAAACAGTGAGATGGTTTGAGAAGAGAAGAGGAAACAACCAAATGTAGTACATTATTATGAACTGATTTTAATACATTGTCCATATTTTTCAACGCTCATCCTCCTTAACAGCCTCTATCATGTAGCTCGCACGTCGTTATATATAGCCTTGTAAACTTCTAATGACATTCTATATAGGCTATTGCAACTCTCCACTTCTTCCATGGGAATTTTGATGGCTCGCACAAGGTGTCAGTACAAAAGAGCATGTGGCTTTGACTGGAGGATGGTATATGTCCTTCCATCAACTACTCCATAGAACATCCTCGTTACAAAATAGGACTCCCTATCAATAGTATTTCCTCATCCATCTTGCATGTGCCTTTTGGCCCTCTGCTTTGAATCGATGCACTTGAGAACGTAAAACTCTACACCTTCATCATTGTCTGGTTTTGCATTGACTACAAAGTTATCTCCAATTGTGAGACAATCACTCAAAGCATCATGATGGCCTGCGTACAAGGGCTCATCAACATCCTCTTCATAAATGCATCAATGGGGACAATAATGTGATACATCCAACTTCCAGCATAGTCCTTGTTTGTGCATCTTCTCCAAGCCCCCTACAAGCACCAAGTACAGGATCATGCTAGCCACCTAAACCTAAGCGCTCAAGCATTGCAAGAATTGTATCCGTTAAACACTATAAATGGAGTGAGATTGAGGAATAGCTTCACAATATCACCTGATGTTATAGTCTACATCCCCTTCTTTGATCTCCTAGAAAACCCTGATTTCTCCATTTGAACCCAAATACTTGAGCCTTAGAAAGGCCACGACATCTCTTGAACATTTCATAGGTACACCATCTACCTTGAGTTTCTCTTGTGTCAATGCTCTCTTAATAACCGCACCTGCTCCATCATGTTCTCCCTTGCCATGACCTAAACAATTAACAAGTTTCATAGCATTTCAGTACCCGTGAGTTATTTGTATTGTGCAACAAAGTAAAATGGTTGCTTTGCCATGAATTGGGATGTTGATCCATCCGACCACACCCAGTGATACTTTGGTGCCATCCCTTGTTCTTTCAACCATTTGTGATACAACAGTAAGCAATGTTGAACAAACAATGTATCATGCCTTTTGTCATCAGATATATAGAAATGAACAACCTTTTTGACCTCACCGTTCACCTTGAAGTGCACCAAAATTGTGACATGGAAGGAGTGTCAGTGCATGGAGTGGATTTCATTTCTCTCTTTAAAAGTGTAATTCTTGGTATAGTCAATGATGGAAATAGTTGTACCGGTCCAAAATTGTTGAAGAGACTCCTTAAATTTTTCAGCTTGCCACCTACAAATGAAATTGTGATTAATGAACTTCTAAAGGTGCGTATGAAACATATGGAGAAGCTCACTGTAGGGTAGTTTCTTGTGCAAAAGATCCTTTCTTTTCTTTTCCCTCCCTTGATTGCTACAAGTAACGTCGTTAACATCGACCACTATTTTGACATCCTCAAAAATTTTGACGGACACCTGCAAATCCTTCTCGGAAAGCTGTGTTGGAAACAATAAATTTTTTTTGGTGTCAAAATTAGCAAAACTGCCCATTAAACATTTGTACTTGTGAGAAGCTGCATCAGTGGGCTCACATAAAGTTGTAGTACTCTTGTATGCATCGTAAGAAGAATTGCAAGAACTAGTGTGTAAATCATGGGCACACATTAAGCA
Organism: Adiantum capillus-veneris; assembly: GCF_014529385.1. NCBI lineage: Eukaryota > Viridiplantae > Streptophyta > Polypodiopsida > Polypodiales > Pteridaceae > Adiantum > Adiantum capillus-veneris. The sequence goes on from NW_028221756.1 coordinate 12,989, forward strand.
TGTGCAATCACATGCAACTCCATGTAGGCCAAAACGATTCTACTGCATGAGATTTATTACTTCCCTTAAAAAGGTCATTTGCACATGCACACAAAATATGCCTTCAGATACTCAAAACATCATTTTGAATTTTAACGTCTGGATATGCAACCTTGAACCTTTCAAATAGCTCCACCTAAAAACAATGCAATGATTAAATGCCTGTGAATTACTACAAACTTGTCAAGGGGTACTAAGAAACACCTACTTAGTGCTAAAAAACAGGTACTCCAATCACCAAAGCACAACAATACTACAAACCACTAGAGCACTGCTAGAAACCTCTCAAGAAGTTCTAGAAACCTCCCAAGAAGTGCTAAAAAATAATAATATACCACTACAAACCTCCCAAAACAAGCACTATTGATGCCCATTTAATTGCTACTTGAAACTACCTAGTCAAAGCTAGAAATCACATGTCACAAAGCGCGAACCACCTTGTCATAGAGCTACCAAACACCTACGTAGTGCAACAAACCACATAGTCACAACTAGCAATAGATCGCCAAGTAGTACAAACCTCCCAAGAACTGCTAGAAAGCACCTACTCAGTGATTTCTACAAACTTGTCAAGGACTACTAGAAATCACCTAGTTAGTGCAACAAACCACATAGTCACACAGAGAAACATGTCAACAACCAGTATAAACCAGACATGCACTACTAGAAATCACCTATTCATTGCTAGAAACATTACTGAAAAACACATGCTTAGTGCTAAAAACTAGATAGTTCAACCACTAAAGCACTGCTAGAAACCACCCAAGAGTTGGTGATTGGGATCTACTGCTAGAAACTTTATAGTCATCACTACAAATTTGTCAATTATTACTAGAACACCTACTCGATGGTAGAAACCAGAAAAAAGTCAAGCACTACTAGAAAACACTCGTGCAATGTTAGAAACCAGTTAAGATTTGAAGTGCTTCAAACCATTATAGAAGAGAAAACCAGTCAAGCATTTCCAGAAACCAATGTGACATTTCTAGAAACTGGTCAAAAAGGAAGCCCTCAGGTCTATAGTCATGCAAAATAAACAAATCGACCTTGCTAGAAACTAGACATGCTAGAAGCTGGTCATGTAAACTAGCTTAGGTTTGCTAAAAACTATAAGATAATTCATAAGCCAATCAGTCATAGCTAGAAAACACCATTGTGATGTTACAAACTAGAAAAGGTTTCCTACAAACCTTTTTTTTTAGTGCCACAAACCATCCCATCACTGCTACAAACCATTAAAACAGATTTTGACTAGTGAAGCATTGCCTAAAACCAGACTTGTAGTGATATAAACGAATCAAATTGGAAGAAAAGAGGTGTATAGTTATAGTGCTAAGAACTAATCTTGCAATTATAAAAATCCTGGAACAGTTCTAGAAATAAGTTGAGCCATGCTATATACAATTAAGTAGGTTATGGAAACACCACAATAGTAGATCATCACCATAGTGGTGTGCAAGCCAGGAAGAAATACTAAGAGGTACTCACCTACATAATTTGGAAGCAAAATAGTATTGCTAAAAAGTGGTACACTTCTAGCAAGTACTAAAACAATAACAATATTGTTATAAATTGTATTAAAGGGAGACGTAAATTTCTAAATCTATGGTATGTCTAACAGATGAGTAGGATGTTTAACGTAAGTGTTTCTTACTACATTATTACTGCATGATTTGCATACATTAACTGCTAGTTAAATCCATAGACAAGACTCCAACAAGGCTCGTACAACCTCGTAGTATTTGTTGATGCGGGGACACTACAACCGTTCGTGATGTTGTAATTGGATAGTGGGAGTGCTACCAGGGGCCTCATGGCATGAGATGAAACTTGCATAGGTGCATACCGTCTCTAAGTGTTGAATTTTGTAGCTCTAAGACCGCTTAGTAGTTTGAGGCTGAGTGGGGTAGGGTCACATTGAATGCCCATTTTTGTAGGCTCGTACACCCAACAACAGGATGAGACAGAAACAAGGTTAATTCATGCTTGTTGATGGAGAAATTAGCTGCATAGGTGCTTGCCAACGGCTGAAGAGGGTTGTCTAAGTCCACAACTATAGCTGTGCTTAAGTTCTAAGGCTATCTACTAAGGCTTTTATCTAGAAATAAAGCAAGTTTGTTGGGTGTTGCATGCTAAATTTCTCATCATTCTTACCTCACTCCCTCCTACACCATTGCTTGCCGCTCCTATGTAACCGTGTCATATGAATGGTTGAGTGTAGCTTGATGTTTTGGTGTAGTCGGCTATCACGCATGGCTTAACACAATGGAAGTCTCTAGTTTGAGCCATGACATGCCATACGTTTATGCTTGCTGTGATTGACTGTCAATGGCAGACAAAAATAATTATTGTCAAACTTTTTTAACAAGTAAGAGCATATAATCTCTTAGGATTTTATCTCACAGTCACTAATACTCTTCTCCTTCTTCAATATTCCTCTTCTTATCATTATTATTCCACTACAATTCATTTGAGGTTTCTTCCCATAAGCACACACATGCATATATATATATATATATATATATATATATATATATATATATATATATATATATATATATATATACACACTAGATCCAATTAAGTAATTTCGATAATTGTATTTGACCTCACTACTATATTAAAAAGTTACATAAGTATTATTATACATTGATTACTATGTTAACAACATTTAGGCTTTCCTAGGTACGTAAAATATCATTTACTCTTGTTGTCCTATTTGTATTGCTTTCTATAATCACAAATTCAATAGATATTATATTAGTGTATATTCCCAAAGTGTGAGGTGCCCACCCTATTACCATATCCATTTGGCAAAAGGAGGGTACCTGACAGGTCGCTAGGTCCTAATCGATTGAGATAAACATAGTCAAATAGAAAAGATTTCTAATAGATAGACTCTCGTCACCAAGTAACTTGAGTCTGAGCCATTGAAAATCGGTCCTAGCCCTGTCTTGTAGGGAAATCATGAAGTAACACAATAATCTGAAGTTCCTAATTCTAACCATCCAAAAGAGAGAAACCCCAAATGCCTTTTTCCCCATAATTTTCAGAGGCATGTACAATTGAGACTTCTCAACTCTTGGCAAAATGAGTCTCTAGTTTCGCTTCTTCTATCAATGAGGAGCAGAGTGCTTCTTGACTAATAGAGACCACCCATCCTTGACTGGCAACCTGAGCCAGTCCCCACTTTCCACCCCCACACTCACACTTTTTTTTGCTTGTTTTTTAATTACTACAACATGATTGTTCATACACAAGGTTCCTTTTTATGATTTCCATCACAAGTTTGTTAAGATAGCCCTTCAACCATTATCAAATTGGCACCAAGAAAATCTATCCTAGAAGAAAAGTAACAAACGACTCTTCTTCATTTAAATATCCAAACCCCAAGAGTTCACTCCTCTTGGCGAGAGTTTATTGCTCCCGGTGTCTTTAGTTTCTCATATAGCTAAATTGTCCTGCAATCTAGGTACAAACCCGCAGTGACTAACTTCCAACCTAGGCACCAACCCGCAAGTATTATCTTGCATTATGGGCACCAACCCGCAAGTGTGTGCAACCATTCACTCTGCTAAGCTCTCTTCCTTGGATATCAAAGGGAGTTTTGACTATATCAGTATAGGATTTTTGAATGAAGAAGATTCGAGAGTTCTTGTACTAGGCAAACATTTCTTTTCCATGAGCAAACAAACTACTTTCCAAACAATCTTTCCCTATTAATACAACTTAAGAAAACTAACAAGTTCAATTGGCGCGGTTTTGAATTGGGAATGACCCCATGTTTAAGTAGTTCTTACCTTCCTATTTACTCATGATGCAAGGAACAAAAATAAATTTCCTACCTATTCATGAGCAATAACGTCACTTTGTGGGATAAGTGGCACATCCTCATTCATTGAGGTCTTTCCTTTGCCTTTACTAGTTGTAAGATAAAGTATAAGAATACAATGGAAGTAGGGTAAATGATTATAATTATTTTAATTCCAAAACATATATGGTTACTCTACACATCAACTCAAAACATATGCTTGCTTGATCCTGCCGTAATCTTATGATACCATGCATCATAACCCATACACTAATCACATGATTAATCACTTATGTATACTTGCAAGAACAATCCATCATTTTAGTTGGACCATTTCTTGAATATGACTAGATAATACATGCAAACATCTAGGTTACAATGAAAAAGCATTGTGCATGCAATCAACACAATTGATTATGTAATCAAGCAATGAGATCTTCATTACTTTATAATGTAGAGAATTTACGATAAAGTAGGTATATTGATGGTTGATATGAAATTGGGGATATGTAAATAAGAGTATAGCATTTGATAATAGAGTAGTAATTGGAAAGGATTCCAATTGTGAATAATAATATGGAAGCAATTGGAAAGGATTCCGATTGAGAGAAGAGATTGATAATAGCTTGATTAATTAAGATATTTACATCACCCAAATGTGCTTTGGAGTTATTGATCTCTCAAAGCCTTGTTGAAGCTTCACCAACGAGTAGCCACAACAACAGAGTCTCCCTATCTCCAATGTGTGTCCAAGTGTGTCTATAATTGAGTGTGAATGCCCTTTATATAGGGTTTGGAGGTTCCTTGTTTCCCAAATCAGCCTCATACCTCCCTAGATTGCCCCCTCTTGCTAAAATATTGAGTAGAGGTGTCACAAGCTCCTGCTTAGCCATTAGAGGTGTCCCTCTTTACCCCTTTGGGTGATACACCTCATGAAGTGCCCCCATGCACATAGTCAATTATTCTATAAGAGATGGGTCCATGGATATGGGTCATTTATGGGCATACATGGACATACATACACATGCACATACATGCCCATGCACATGCATACATATGAATACCTTAGACTTGGGAATTAGTTTATTAACACTAGGATGAAAATTAATTGTCTAGAGTGAGCTTGTCTTATTAGAATTTTTTTTGAAAGTTTCTATTAAAGATAATCTTGAGGATGACAATCTAAGGTGTTGGATGCACACACCTACTATATATAGTAGTGATAGCCGTTTTTCGGCTTTTCATAATTGCCATAGTAAGTTACTCCACACTACCAAATTCACCCAAACGCTATGGCTATCCCTACCATTTCACTGTACATAGGCGTGTGTGAGTTAGGGGCTTTTCCCATATCTTCTTAAAAACCCTCAGCTAGCTAGTCACTGGGCTAGTTGAGCCAAAAAAAAATAAAAAATAAAAAAATAAAATTATATTATGGCTTCTTTGTGTGTAAATATTTCATTGTATATATGGCCTAAATATAGGGATTTTTTATAATTATTTTGGTATTTTATTTAAATATTTCTACTTAGGTGTGTGTTTTATTAAACCTATGTACACCTTCTTTCATCCTCTTACACCATAATTATATTTTTTGCCAATATGTACATACTCTAACCTCATATTTTTCCTTTATACAAATCACTCCCACATTTTCACCCTCACCCTCGTGAAAACAAAAAATTGATTTCTACTCATTGGTTACGTTTATTATATTATTTACTTGCATACCTTTTCCTCTTTCACCCAAAATAATTCAAAGAGGAACCATATCATATGATTCCAATATCTTTCCATATCCATAACTCCTCCATATTTTTATTATTATTTTTACTCATTATTCTAACACCATGTGCTCATTGAGCTAAAGTCCATGAATAGTCCATACACTAGTCCCACCATGTATATATTTATTTATTCACCAATAATCCTCCTCCATGCATGTGTCAAGGGCAACTTGGATGCTTTGTATTATGATATGACAAAGGAGGGGCTCACTCTTGGATGCATTGTACAAATTCAACAAAGGAGGGGGCCACTGAAGACTTTTTGTGAAGAAAAAACAGGTCTTTTGGTGGGATTTTTAATATCCATCTCCACTCCAAATTTGGAGCAATGGTCAAAAGCGAAAATGTAGCCCACGCTTTGAATAATCACCTCAAATTTTTTCATGATTCTTGGAGCTACCAACGGTGAGATATGATTTTTTGAGTGGACCCCAGTTTGCCCACTTTTCTCACAAGTAGCCCATAGTCTTCTCTCACCTCTTTCCACACTTCTACACACACACACACACACACACACACACACATTCCTCTCAATCCCTCACTCAAACCTGCACCTTCAATGGTTTCTCTCACCTTCTTCACCATTAACCTCCCCACTTACTCCCATAGCTCTCATATGAGCTCTCCATGTACATACACCATCTCTATGCCTCTCTCTATTATCTCCAAAGTACAATTCCATCTTACTCCTTATATATATACATAAATTCAGCATGTGTACCATGCTTAACCTCTACAAATCAAAAGATCTCATCAACGGAATTAGCATTTTCATCAGGATAATCAACCTTGGCGGCGGTGGCGTAAAGAAGAGAAGACGAAGAAGAAGATCGATAGTCATTTTGAGAACCTACACAAGTAAGTCCAAAACTTCTTCAAGATTCACCATCACAAGGATTTTCTCTCTTCATTCAACCATCTTACTTCAACCATCCACCCCATTCTACCCATTGTAAATATATCATTAACTTTCTAGTGATTACTAACGACTAACATACTAACACAAAATAGCATTGACCTAACCATAAAAGACACCTCACCTCAAGACATGTGTATAGTAACTCTCTCTCTCTCTCTCTCTCTCTCCTTACTTACTTTCACCTTATCTACCATCAATAATGCTCTCTTTTGAGCCCACACCCATGACTCAAGCAGACAAAGAAGGCCCGCAATGTTTTGATATTCAAAAAAATCATAATCCTGATTTGTTAGCTTGTAAATTAGGATTTCCAATAATCTTAATGAGGGGTCTTCAACCTATAAATAGGCCCCTCTCTTTCTTGTAAAACAACCTCCAACATCTCACATAGCACCCCAACACTCTATGCGTGAGGAGAGACTTAGGTGTAGCAACCACTTGTGAGCTTCACTCTTGGTGTGAGAGAATCCTTCAAGCTACACATTGCAAGTGAGAGAGCGTGAGTTCCACAAATCTCAAAACCACTATTGTATATGCTCCTTCATCATCAATAAATTGAGGTTTGGTGCATCAAAGGCGTGATTCGACGTTCAAATCTTCGTCCTTCCATTTGTGCAATACGGTTTGGTGAATTCAAGGTGACTTGGGTATTTTGGGTTTTTATCGGTTGATCTTGATTTTAGAAAGTTTTTTAGTGTGTTATTCATTGCCAATTTTTTGTCCATTGTAAGAGGGTATTGTGGTGAGAGGTCTCCCACACCCTAAGACAGTGTGTGTGTGTTTTGGCAATGTTTAGCAATCACTAAGCATTGAGTGAGTTTTGTACAAGTTCTACGATAGCATCATAACGAACCATCTCCATTTGCAAGTCACAAATAAGTTATTACGCAAGATCCTTTCCTCTCTCTCTTCCCTTTGCTCTAGCTCTCTCTGGTCCATTTCATGTGTGTCTTGGTGTGAGGTTGCTTGTGTGTGTTGTGTGGTGCATCTTCTTGGTTGTGCCAAAATCTCTCTTGCGTCCTAGTTCGCATACCATAACTAGGTGGTGCCCCTATCTTGTTTGGGTTTGGCTGTGGGTTTGTTGTTTTGTTGTGCTTGTGGTTGCCCCAACCCCAATTGAGCAGCACGAGAGCCTTGAGGGGTGTTTAGAGGTCGCCTTTCTTGTTGCCGCCCCGGACCGCCTCAGTAGTTTTTGGAACAAGTAGCTATTTTTATGGAAATTCAGGACGAGGTAGATTTTGACGAGACGGTTGTGTCTAGCTGGGTGTAAGCACCTCAAAACTTTCTATTTTTGGACAAAAATGACAAAAAAGTAAAAACTTCATTTTTGAAAATCTTACAACAATATATTTATCATTAACTCATGAGAGGTGGAAAAACTACCAGAAATAGTAAGTTTTTGTTTATGACTAGGATGGCCTGATATGTATTCCTTTACATGGGAATCCCCTCTCCAAAGGTGGCAAAGACCTTACATTCTCCCCAACTTGAAGATTTGAGATGTCCTCATCTCAAAGGTAAGTCCGGATGATCTTTAAGGAGAGAGGTTTCATCTTCCCATGTTGAAGTTTTCTCTCCCGTGTTTCTAGGGTATAGTCAGGTTGAAGTTGAAGGACTCCTTAGGTTGGAACAACAATTTGTTCGGAATACAAAAGTTGATTAGGGTTAGGAACATAAGGTTTTAATAGACTAACATGGAAGACATCATGAATTTTCAAGTTAGAAGGTAGCTTTAGCTTGTAAGCTTGATCACTTATCACTTTGACAATCTCATAGGGTCCACAATATCTCGAGTTGAGCTTCTTGTAAGTTTCTAAGGATAGGGTGCTTTTCTGGGGCTTGACCCTAAGGAATACCTTGTCTCCTTCTTTAAAGATTCGATCTGATCTTTTCTTATCTGCATAATTATTTTGTTTTTCCTTATGAATCACCTTGGTTTGAGCTTCCATGTCTTCAAGCATTTGCTTTGAGGCTTCTACCTTGATAGTAGGATCTGGGAATTTAATGGAGCCAAACATTCTTGTCCATAAAGAGCCTTAAATGGTGACATGCTGTGGGATGGGTGTCTAACCTCACTCCTATCTTATTGCAGACGTAGCGAGAATCACAAATAAATTTTCAATACATGGGACGAAGCTGACTCGACTAGTGCATAGAGGCTACAAGAGGTTATCAATATCTTGGAAAACAACAAACAACCCGCATTTAACTCAGGCTACACTCAAGTAACTGAAATCACCAAAAGCCAATTGCTCATCGGCAAACAAATCACATTTGTTATAGCATCAAATGACATCCAAACGTAACGAAACTTCTAGGACATGTTTATAAGACCTAGACACACATGATTATGGTCTCAAATCCCACTTTAGGGCAAGTGCAAAAATCATGATTATTAACAACAATGGATTTTTGACCTAGTCGTTTTCGACCCAGAATGCATCCTAATGCTTAGCAATGATGCCCCAATACCCCGCCTATGCTTAGTTTTTTATTTTGAAGTATAAGTTACTACTTATGATGAAATTAGGCCACGGGTCGGTGACACCAAAAGCTACAAAATATCGTGAAATGCTTACGTCAATGCATAGAGCTCTTACGTGCGGTTGCAATGCAACAGACGTGACTGCAATGTGACAATCAGGGAGGGAATAGGAAGCGCGAGAAGGACATAAGTGAGAGCCATTAGTTCACGCTGTATTTGATTATCTAAAACTTAATAATAACTTTACAAAATTGGCTTTTATACCTTAGCCAAGGTTTTTGGTGGTCAAAACTAATAATCTGGGAGCTCTAACTAAAAACAGGTTGATCCAATCTGGAAGCTTGTAGCCCTAGCTCATCAATTACAAAGTTTATTCGGAATATAGGAGTTACAATATTCCCGATTCATCAAAATAATAAATGTTTTTACAAAGAGAGCTTCAAAAAATGGTATCAGATATCCTGGTTAGCTTGCTGCTAACATTCCCCCCTCCTCACCTGTGTCGTCCCTTGACACAGCTTTATGGACTGAAATAATCTTTGGGTTGACGGCTAGCGAGGCAATCTTTAAGTACATGTAAAGCTTTCTCATGTTTGATCTTTCTTTCTTTGTCTGGAACCTGCAAAAATTGCATAGTGACTCTGTTCTTGAGCTCGATGGCTGAGTAGCCTACAAATCTAGAAGTTAGGTGACTGATCATTGGCTTAAAAATCTTCGTTTGCCAAGTGAAAAACCATGTATACAACGCTTCCTCAAACCCCAACATATTATGCGATGGCAAGAAAAATGCAGCAGGCTTAGAAGCCATAAAGGACTTCTTCCGAAGGCTGGCCGCTTAGGTCGTAGCATAGACCCTTATTGCCCTCGAAGAACGATATCCACGGTGCTCTTGCTTGCTCTGGCTCGTGAAAGGATTCAATGCATGTGAGCAGCATTCGGAAAATTTTGTAGAGCATAGCACATGAGAGATCAGGGAGACTTTTAAATAATTCCATGGCTCCCGTTAGGGTTTTCACCATGTATTCCTATGTCGGTGTTCCCTTTTCTGGAGCTGGCAATCTCCGATAATTCAGCCATGTAGGCCGCTTCTTTGTCATTGCCTCATGTGCTTGGCACGTCCTTACTCTTGGTATAAGACAAAAAGTTGGGTCTTTTTGAAGTGCTGTAGGTGCTCTTGTGAACAAAATCAAGTATCTAGGATTCTTTTTCAGCCAGCTATTTCTCCACTTGGGGTGGACTTTATCTGTGCCTTCTACTTGCATGTCTTTATATAGTCGTTCCTTAACCTGTAGCAGCTCTACCTTCATAAAGGGATATGGAAGTGATTGTTGCATCCATTGTGCATTGATTTGGTTGGGAGTGAGCTGAGCAACATTGACTGAATAGAGAACTCTCAACTCCCAATCCATCGCTGCTTTCCATGGCTCATCCGTTTCTTGAGTGACCTACTCGTTAAGTGCATCTTCTTCAGCTTTTGATAGCTAGACCATTGGCACTTGATCGGCATTTGTGATTGGTACCTGAAAGTCTTCTTCTCCTCTTGGCCTTTCTGCCCGTTGTGTTTCCATCTCAGTAAAAGAGATTGAGGGAATTTCAATGTGGGGTTGTTTTGAAGTACCTGCTTCCTCTTGTGTCTCTTGCTATCCGTCTCACAGTAGCTGATTAACTCTCTTGAGCTTTGCTATCTCCTTGAGCAGCTCTTCTTCTCTTTGTACCCGAATTAATGCAAGGTATGTGCGTTGTGACTACTCTAGATTTAGATCAAGCTTGAGATATTTATTCTTCTTTTCCAGTGCTTTATACACTTCGTCTGTACCTTTGATCGAGGCAACTACGGGATTTTCTCTTATCTGTCGCAAGAAGGTTGCTTGATCATTAATCCTTTGCTATTAATATTGTAATGAAACGTTTGCCACGTCGAGCTGCACTTGGATCTTTTGAACTAACAACGTTTTAGTTAAGAGTTGATTGTTAACCTTTGTCAGTTGTTCATCTTTTGTTTTACAAGCATTTGTTAACTTTGCGAGAAGTTCACCTAATTCCTCCATTTCCTTTTGCTGCTTCTCTCTGGCTAGCTGGTGTTGTTTAGCTTCAGCTCTCAGCTCTTGGATTTGTCTTTGCAGACCTGTGATGATAGTCATTCTGTCTTCTAGCTCGTCTTGGAGAGCGTCGATGACCATCTCCATCTCTCTAGCCTTAGCACTACGGCTAAGTGCGGTTGTTTGCATTTTCTCTATCATTTCTTGTATCTGCTTGGCATATTTGTTTACTTGGAGAATTACTTCATCATTTGTCTGCCAGGATTTAGGTTTTGTGGGCTACCTAGATATTTTAGTAGTCTCCTGTGGCTCCTTTGGTGTGGCTCTAGCGGTTGTTTGTGGGAACGGTAGGGATTCTACCTCTCTTGGTGGTTGTGTGGTTGCTTCGGTTGTTTCCTGCTGGGTGGTTGTAGAGGGAGTGGTTTTAATTTCTGTTGACTTGGGTTGCTCAACCTTTGTTGCCTCCTCTAGTTTAGGTTCCTTTTCTTTGGCTTGCTCGCCCTCTTGCTCAGGTTCAGGCTCCTTTTCTTTGGGTGCTTCTCCCTTCGTGGGTCTAGCTGTTGGTGAAGGTGGAGGGCTTGGCATGGGGTGGTCTTGCTGTTACGTAGCAGGTGAGGTCGGTTTAGCAGACATCTCTTCTTGATCGTGTTGTGTCTCTCCTTGTGTTGTTGCCTCTTCTGCTTGTCTTTACTGCTCCGTCGCATCTTCCCTTGCTTTTCTTTCTGCTTCTTGAGCTTCTTTTTGCTTCAAGGATTCTGCTTCTTAGTACATGCGCTCAAGAGAATACTTGGGATCTTATGGTTCTCTCCTAGCAGGATTCTTGGTTTGGGGGCCTTTTATATCTCTTGGAACCCACCATATTGGGTCCTCTCCAACAGCTTGGCGGCTTCTTTCATAGGTCTCTTTTTCCCGTTCAAACCTCGATTTCTTTTGCTGAGGTTCTTCCTGATGTGCAGCCACTACCTTCTTCTTCATCTCCTCTCTTCTGGATCCTTTCTCTTCATTGTCTGAGCTTTCACTGCTATGTGCTTCATGAGAGATTTCTGTAGACTCCTCATCAAATTTGTGAACTCTTTTTGTCAACCTTGTAGTTCTTGGAGATGGCTGTGCTAACACTATCCATGTGTTTTGATCTGGGGCAGGCGGAAAATTGCCTGCCATGCCGATAAAATGGTATGATATTCTTGTGAGTACCTTAGTTGCTTCCAGATAGGTTATCTTGACCTCTTTCTTGGTACCCTTCAGTGTGGATAATACATACTGTGCGTGATCAATGGGTTGCCTGGTTGTCGACTTCAACACTTGTGTGAAGGTAGTCGCAACTGCGTGATTGGGTGTTGTGTACCTTGGTGGTCTCATTGCTAGGAAGTGGAAGTGTTGGTAATATAACCGTGCTGGTTCTTCCACTCGTTTCTGGATGAGATCATCAAAGGTTGTCGCATCGGTCTCCTTGGTGAAGGTACCTGCTATCTTTTTGTCTCTAGCCCTCATTGTCATTCCCTCTGTTGGCAACTTGAGAGCCTCGGCCACAATTTCTTTCATTATCGCCACTTCTACCTTCTGCCCTTGCTGGTCAGTAATCTGGGCTTACCATCTTCTTTTATTGTAGACAAAAGCTCATAAGCTTTCTGCAAGTCTACACCACATGGATCTTGGTCGTATAATTCTCTGAGTCCAAGCCTTCTGTTAGCTTCTTTTGTTTTGGGCTTTGCCATGACATCATAGACCTCTTGTGGAAACAGTTGTAGTTCTACCTGATGTCCTTCTTCGCTTTTAAATCTGCCTGTAAAAACTGTGGTGTTGTTTTATTCAAGCTGTTCCTTGGATAGATATGTTGCTTTGGTCGTCTTTCCAGTTGGTAGGGTGGAATCTCTTGCAACTTCTCCTTTTGAGAGACCCTCTTCTTGGCCTTTTCCGCAGCTTGCATGGCTCCTGTTAAGTGAATAGAGTGCCAAAGTTTAGAAAATTTCTACAATTTTACTCTGAAATGCCCTTCAGTTTGAATTGCTGACACATTGAGTCCAATTTGCTTCAAATCAATTTTTGGACATGCATAGATGCATAAAAACATGTAAAGATCAAAATCATAAAGTCCCAGCAAAGTAAATAATCATGATTGTTTACAACTGATGAATTTTTTCAACTTTTTGCAATTTTGGCATCATAGGCTTGAAATATATATCAATTTGTATATATATCAATTTTTGCATAAATGAATTTGTAACAAAAGTAAATAATCATGATTGTTTACAACTGATGAATTTTTTCAACTTTTTGCAATTTTGGCATCATAGGCTTGAAATATATATCAATTGAATACTCTGAGTGAAGTGTAAGCTCATTTGAGTGCACAGGGTGAAAATGGTGCCAGATTTAGGCTTCCAGTCTCTGAAACAATAGATAAAAAGGAATTTTGAGATTTTGAGCTTCAATTTTGTTCAAGCTTGGTCAGTGGGCTTAGGACATAATGTGCTTTGGTCCCATGAAGGTAAAGTTGCAATTTCCCCCCATCTTGGCAAAAAAGTAAATAATCGCGATTATCAACTTTTTTCATCAAAATATACTTTTTTTGGTGCAAACTGGTTATAGGCATGATGTAGACCCTGTATTTGTGATATGAGGTGATTTGGATCAAAAAATGTGAATGATGACTCTCAGAAATTGGTTTGAAAGGACTTCTTGCATTTTTTGACAATTTTCCAAGTTATCATTGATCATTTTGGCTCATACTTGCAATGTGGCATGTAATAAGTGTGTACAAGTGATAGATGAGGTGATGGTACCATTTTCAAGCCAAAATATTGCAAAAGTAAATAATCACGATTATTTATAGCAATCAATTTTTTTTTGCAAAACTTCAAAATTTTGATCTAAACATATTCTATACACCTAAAACAAGTCCTAAGTTGAATTTGGTAAAGTTTTGTGATGTCAACATCACTTACTGCTTTGTCGACTCTGAAATCACCGATTTTTGTGACTACATGGACTATAGAGTTGGTTAGTCACTTTTGAATCTATGGACTTGTCTGCTACATAGTCATGAAGCAACTCATCCAATTTTGGCCCATTTGGAGTCAGTTTGACTTCGTATGTCAAATTTGATGCTTTGTAGCCTTCGATCAGTTTTCTACTTTCAGAGGGCTTGCCTTGATTGATTTTATGAAAGCAACCATATACATTGACCCACTTTATAAGTTGTCTCTAAAGTTAGAATCCAATTCTGGCATCTGGCAAAAACCTAGATTTTCTACTTGGGACCCCCCTCGACCCTTGCCGAATGGTCAACTGTTGATGAAGAAGTGTTCTATCATCTAGGGGCATGCTACGGTTCAAGTTTCATCCGATTTCGTTGAGCTAACAGGCCGCTATGGTCAATTTTTGGTCGTAGGTCTTCGTGCACTGCTCGATTTCTAGGGTTTTTTCCTGGGGTTTAAACTAGCTACCGGCCATACAAAATGGATCATTGATAACTATAGAACTTACCCCTCATGTCTCGTGTGAAACTGTGCTGTAAACAAGCGACTATGGACTCCAAAAAATGCACGCGAAGAAGGTCGAACAGCTCTCTCTCCAAAGGCGACAAATGGAAATGAGGTGATTTTAGCCTAACTTGGGTATCTATACTCAGACTTCCTGAACCATTTTTCCCTAAATTCCCCTGTTAGTCCTACTAGGCCGTGAAATCTATGCTAGACTAAAAAGTTTCCCCAATCGGATTCCTGTAGCTCATTCTGCAAAAGTAGGTACGACCGCCTAGTTTAGGCTTCCCGCTTCCGTCTGCCAATTTTATTGAAATTTTTAACTCTATCCGCCTTGTCCTTCTGATCAGCAGCGTGTCTTTAATTTTTCCATCTGAGCTCATTTGCTATTTATTACTAATTTTTGACCTGTTTATTGAAAAAATCAAAGAAAAGAACAAAGTGCGCTAAAAAAGCAAAGTGAAAATCCAATAATTAAGAAGTTCCATTGAAAAACACAGCTTTATTGTTTTTTGTTGGATTTCTCCATTTTTAAGTCCCATTGTCAAGAAAAATGATGAAAATTAACCAGAAAATACTATTTTTTGATGATTTTTTGGTAGTATATACACTATTTACACTTATCGGAGAGATATTATCAGTTAAATTCCCCTGTGGATGATTTATAAGGGCATTATTAGGTAATTTTTCAAAAAATCACACGTTAACATCAAAGATTTTCCTCTCTCTTCAAACATTGCTCTTACTTACTTAGTTCCCTTCCACCCCTCCTAGATGGCGTACTCCGAGACGACTGTGTGCATGGGTTGAACAATCGTGTCTATGAATAGCCTTGGTTGGCTCTACCATGCTTTGAAGATCAATGTAGTTCAAATCATTATGCTATGCAAGAGTTAGGTCTTGAGTAATTAACTCAAGGGTTTCTGATGTCGAGGTTTCCTGATGCTGTCTTCCAAAGAGCAAATCTTGTAGCTTGTGTGCTCTTTGCTTGATTGTCCTATCAGGATTCTTTGGCATGCTGATTTCTTGAGTTGTTGGTATCAACAATGACTGTTGTCGAGCTTTTACCCGCTAGTGTGGTGGAGTCTTTTGAGACTTAACTCTTCAATGGTTGATTGGTTTTACGGTTTGCGGAGAAGATAAGTGCTCCTTTTTCTTCCAAATCCATTTCATATTAGGTTCCTTGATTGGAGATGCTCCTCTTTGTTTTTTGAACCTTGGAACCGTCTTTGGTACTATCAATAATGTTTTGGGCACCCAAATTTGAATCGGCTTGTCCTTAAGCTTTGCTTTTGGTACCCAAATTTGCGTGACTCCTTGCATGCTACTTGTAGCATTTGCTTGTCGATAAGATGGAGAAGATTGATTTCTTTGTGGTTTGTTCTATTGATAACCTCATTTCCATTCCTCCTCTCTTGGTGCAATTGGAACAATGAGTTGTCCGTCTTTAGGTGATAGCTTGAGTTGATTGATATCCCAATCTGGTACTGCCTTGTACATCCGCATCCATGGGATTCCCAAAATCATTGTTTCATTCATGTGTTCATCTTGCAAGCATAAAAATTGATTAGGGCATGAACATCCATGTACTATCACATTTAAGTTGACTACTCCCAATGTTGGTGTTGGGTTCTTGTTGCATCCTTTAATAGTTTCTATGCCTGCTGTCAAAGACTCATTTGTTGCTTTCTTGTACGTGGAATAACGAACTGCATTTACTCGAGCTCCTTTGTCAACCAATGCATTCATGCTATGATGGTTCAATTGTACTTTGATGCAAAGGTCCATTCTGTCTAACCATTCATCCATTTGTTGACATTGCATCTTTCTGCAATTTTCATTGTCAATCACCTAGTTCCAGAGTGTTGATGGGAATAGGTATTTGTTGATTCTTGATAGCATCTTTCCTTTTCAGTACTCAAATCCGAGCTTCCTCTTGGGCTTCATCAATAACCTGCTGCCATTTTATCTTTCTTTACTTAGTTGCATGCATCCTTTCGAACAATTCATTGGTTAGTGGTAAATTGTACTTCTTTAAACGACATCCACTAATCCAATTAGCCATTGGTTCACCATCTAGGGTGGACAATTTAACTGCTTCACTTGGAGATACATCTTCAATGACAAATGGTCCGTTTCCCTTTTTCTTGAACTTGGGAATGTGTTGTTTAAGGGAATAGACTAAAACTAAGTCCGCTTTTTTGAAGATTTTTGTAATTAGATGGGAATCAAAAAACTGTTTTTGTTTCCTCTTTTGTGCATAGATGTGAGCTACAAGAGTCAGCCTTTGCTCATCTAGCTTTTCCATATCTTCAAGTCTCTCTGACAATTCATGTCTAGTCCACTCAAGATCCTTAGCTACCCTTAGTGTCGACAATAGAAATTCTATTGGCAGTATGGCATCAAGACCATAAACAAGGTTAAAGGGTGTAGCATTTAAAGCTGTTTTGAATGAAACTCTATAAGCCCACAGAGATGCATGGAGATTCATTTCCCAATCTGTCCTTCTTGAACTAACCACTTTAGTCAATACCGAGGTAAGAATTTTATTCGTATGCTCAACTTGTCCATTTGATTGTGGGTGATAGGGAGATTATTTGTTATGGATGACCATAAATTCATTAAGCAGATACTCGATTACCTCATTGAGGAAATGAGTTTCCCTATCACTGACAATTTCTATTGGAAATCCATATCTTGTGAACACATACTCATATAAGAATGTGGTGGTGGTTATGGCATCATTCTTTTGAGTTGCTTTAGCTTCGGCCTGCTTGGTCAAATAGTCCATAGCTACAATGATATATTGAGCTTGGTTTCTATAAGCAGGTGGCTGTATTGGCCCAACAAAGTATATACCCCATTTTGCAAAATCTCTAGCTCCTAGCATTGGTCTTAAGGACATGCTATCTACACGGGTTGGCATTTTTGCTTGTTGACATGCACCACAACTTCAAACATATTCCTTGGCATCCGCAAAAAGTGTTGGCCACCATATGTCTACCATTAAGATTTCTCTAGCGGTGGTGTCACTAGAAAAGTGACCTCCAGCTAATCTAGCATGTGCTTGTTCTATAATAGGAATGTATTTGTCTTCATTTGCACAAAGACGCAGATGTTGATCTTTACCTCTCCGATACAAATTGGTTTCCGATAAGAGCATAGTCTATTGCTTTCGTTTCAATTGCTCTTTGACGGCATTTACTCATATCATCAGGAAATGTTCGGCTTGATAAGTAAGTAACTAGATAGTTACTCCACTTAGGAACAAGTGATATTTGGAACAATGTCACATGAGGTATGGGTATTTGTTTTTGACATTGAGGACAATATTTTACAAAAGAATGAACATCACTCCTCATAGTTGGCCAAAATACTCCAAGTCTCAAGATCCTTTGCATAGTTTGGTCTTCCGCAAAGTGAAGTCCTACTACGGTAATATGTGCTTGACTTAGGTATTGGTTTTTCTCCTCGGGATTAATGCATAAAATCAATATTCCATCTTGATTTATTTTGTACAACCTTCCAGCTAGTAACTTATACATAGCCGATTGCTTAATTAGATTGTAATAGGAAGTGGTATTTGCGAATCCACTTGAGCTATGGTCATCAATGATACCATGTTTTCCGACCATCGAGGTATCATTTCCATGGAGAATAGATACGCATCTGGTAGATCATCATCTATACCCTTAGGTGGTTCTCTAGAAACAATCCTTGACAAATGATCTTCTCTTTGATGAGTGGTGCCCTTTTTCACAACTACGGTGAAATCAAATTCCAAAAGAATGATGAACCATCTCACTATTCTTTCTGTGTTGCACGGCTTGTTGACCAAGTACAATAAGGCTTGGTGATCCAAAAATAACACAAATTTGTTAGCTAATAGGTAATCTCTATACTTTTTGAAGGCGTAGATCATTCCTAGTCCTTCCTGTTTGGTGGTGGTATAGTTATTTTTTGCCATGTTCAACTGTTGGCTAGCATAAGAAATAGGAAAATCAAATTTTCCATCACCTGGTTGAGCTAATATACACCCGATGGAAAGTCTGGAAGCATCTACATGTATGTGGAATATCTTATTCCAATCTGTGCTTTCAATATTGGAGTTGAAGTGAGAGCTTGCTTAAGCTTCATGAAGGATTCTTCACACTCATCAGTATTCAAAGTGTGTGATCAAATTGTACATGGGTTTTGCAATTATAGCGTACATGTAAATGAACCGTCTGTAATATTCACAATGTCCCATGAAGGCTTGAACCCCCTTGACTATTGTCAATCTAGTCAAATCAACAATAACATAAATTTTATCCATATCAGTAGCTATGCCATTTTTAGACACTATATGTCCAAGAATTTTTCTTTGTCTACCCATGAATGTGCACTTTTTAGGATTTAAGCAAATCCTATAAAGTCTACATTTTTTGCATACCTTTTTGAGGTGTTCAAAATGATCAGCCCGGATTGATGAGTGTACACATAGATCATCCATATATACTTCCAAGAAATTTCAAAGACATTATTTAAAAGCATGGCTCATCAATCTTTGAAAGATGGCAGGAGCATTAGTTAACCCAAAAGGCATAACCCGATAGGCAAAAATACCCCATTCAGTTGCAAAAGCAGTTTTATGCTAAACTTTGGGATCAACCAAAAGTTGATTGTATCCTGAAAAGCCATCTAAAAAGCTGTAAGCCTCTTATCTTGCAACTCGTTCTAAAACAAGCTCAATGATTGGAAGGGGAAAGTTGTCTCTAATGGTAGCGGCATTCACTTTCTTGAGATTGACACACACCCGTAATTTTTCATTTCTCTTGGGTACTACCACAATTGGAGAAACTCAATCTGTGTGTTCAATTTCATAAATGAATTTGGCTTCCTTTAGCTTTTCAATCTCTTCTTTGATCTTTCGGGAAAATGTTTCATTATATGTATATGGCCTTTGTCTACTTGGTTTCGCATCATCTCTCATGGGTATGGTATGTCGACAGATTTATGGATCAACACCCTTGAGATCCTTATAAGACCAAGCAAAGATACCTTGGTACTCTTTCAGTAAGCTTAACAAAAGCTCTTCTTCTTCTTCCATAAGGTCATTTGTAATGTAGGCAGGTCTAAGCTCTTCTCCAGGTTCAGTCAGATCTATATTTTTTGCATTTTGAGGTCCATCGTAGGACCCGCCCTGTTTTCGTAGTTCCTTGATAGGTTGTTCGACTATAATCTTTTGGTCTTGGAGAGTATATTTCTTGTAATGGTATGGAACACTCATTACATATTTACCATCCTTTTTGTGGTTTCCATTTCCATTGTATATATCTCCTTTAGATCTTTTTTCAACTCTTGATACTTCTTTTTCCGTTCAACTTGTGTCATGGTTGAATCCTTATATTGGTTTTTAGATTTTGCTTGAGTTTCCTTTGTTGTTTTTCTTGATGTTTTCATCATTTCATGTTTTTTGTTTAAAGGATATCTACCGGTGATTTTGTCCTTGACATGATCATGTGCATCTATCTGCATCAGGAACTGTGTTCTACTGGAGATTGATGGCATAGGTCCAGCTTTCACATTCTTGGTGTCTCTTTTTTGTCTATACCATTTTTGTGTTCTCGGTTTCTGGTTTGAAAAGTCAAAAAACTTTTCCTCCCCTCCTTTCATGAGTAGCTTATCTCTCACATGTTCTTTTTCCAACCCTGAATCATGTGAGGTAGCTAAATGTTCTTCTAACTCATGTGTTGCATCATAGTAGAGGTCTAAAAAAACTTGTTGAGCTATCATCAAGTCCTTGGATTCGTGAATTTTGTCTTCAATGTGGAGGGTTGAGATCATTTGTATGGGAATTATGTCATAGCCATCCTCATTGCAAAATTGAGTAGGAATAGACGTGCTTACATATACATCCATTGCCGCTAAAATTTAAGTCCACTCAAATGGCTCAAACAAATGCTCTAGAAAGGGTTCAAGTACATAGGCTTCGTATGTGCAATCCCTTTCTAAGATACATTCTTCTCGTTTTAAGCTCCTATTTTTTGAGGCTCCACACATCCTAATAGGAGTGTCTTTGTTCAACCAAGATGGAAGCTTAGTTTCAGCTGAAGAGATCGAATCAAATTCCTATATGGGCATTTTCATGACATCTCTATAAGTGTGATCTTTTAGATTAACCCTTGTTATTGATCCCACTTGCTTCAAGTACAGATAATTGTTTCCCCAATCCTGGATGAGTTGTACTTGTCGCATGAAAGGTCTTCCCAACATGTTTTCGTAATTGAGTTTCTTTCCAAAGTCTATTATGGAAAAAGTGTGTTGATATTCAATCGCACATGAATTAACTATCACTTTTCAAGCAGTCCCAAGGGTCTTTTTATGTGTTCATCATCACTTGCAATTTCATTCGAGTTTGTCTAATGGCTGGTTGTCCCCAGGATTCCCAAACTACTTTCGTGGCTATGGCTATGCCTACCCCACTATCCAGTATTGCCATCGTTTCTATATCATTGTATCTCACTAGAAGGGTCGTGTTTCCTTCTTCTCCTTCGTAGTATTCTCCGACTTTGTTCATTGGAACGATGTAATCTCTTTGTTATCCATCTCGTGTTTTAATTGCCCCAAATTTTTTGTGATTAGCCCTGTTATTCCCACCTTCTCGAGAGTTTTCTGTATATCATTCTATAAATATGGCTTGATTTTCAACAGTTCTCCTAAGCCAAGAGTGCATTGGATGGGTGTAGACATGATTAAATGGATGTTGTCTACTTCTAGGGTCTGTTTTGCTCTTTTTACTTGAGTGGTTTTACACACTATGGATTCATCTTCATTATCTTCTAAGTAAGAGGGTAGTGTTCTCAAGGTCAATGGCTTAGAAATTCCTGAAGCTTCAGATCTGCAATCCCCATACAAGGATTGTACATCCATGTCCATATCAGGAGGTAGATTGTCTAGCCAAACCTCCTCTATAGGAGCTGACTTTAGAGTTAAGATCCCATCATTAACCTCTCTAATTCTTTCCCATAAGTATCCTGGCCAGTCTTCTTCTACGAATGGAATTTCGTCTAAGGCATCTTCGCTGTCTGGCACTATAAGTTCTGGCTCTTTTGTTTCAAGGTGGGGTTCTACAACCACTTTGGATTGTTCTTTACTAGTTCCTACCACAAAATCTTCAGGTTTTTTCATACTCTCGATCTTGGGTTTTTGTTTTTCCAGCATCTCTTACAAGCTTGATTAGCTGGGAGACAAGCGAGGAGGATACAGCGGATGAGTCCACATCCTATGATGAGGAGGCGGAATCTGATGAACCCAAACTGGTAAAGGTAAAGTTGCCCTCTTATATATTTGATGATATGGTAGCAGCCCATGTGCAAGAAGAGCAGGGAACATAGCAAACCGAGGTAGCTAATGAAAGACAAAAGGTGTGGTCTAGACCTACAGATGATGGAATGCAGGTGAAGGTGGTGTGTGGTGCCATGCTAGTGGCTGTGATGATGAAAGTAGCGGTGGAATGTGCCGTGGTGGCGCAACAGATGCACCATTTTGCCAAGAGAGATAAAGCGGCCATGTCTATGGAGGAATTGGAGATGGATGCGGTACAGAACGAGTTTCTCTCTTCCATAGAGGAGCATGATGCAGCGGTAGAAGAGGTGATTGAAGAACAGGAGACTGAAGCTGGACAAAAGGAAGTGCTGAGTGACCTTGAAGGGCCAATCGATAATGAAGGGCTTGATGACAGTGTAAGTGAGTTCGAAGAGGAGGTGCAAGAGAGCATGAAGCCAGTGCAAGAGATGCGTTCTATGGCATATGGAGGAGGTTCCCAGGATGTGTCCAAGCTTTCAAAAGAGGTATGCAACCCATGGTTGAAAGGTATGCTTATAAGTGCAACTGTGCAGTATGTTATCCTTCAGATACGGGGTTCCTTTGAGAGGAGCTCTACTTTACATGGCTGGGAGGGAGGGTCAGAAGTGTTAGTTCGTATAGATGATGTGATTGCAGAACCAATTTTCTCGGTTGGTTCGAGTAATCTGATGATTTCCAGAGAGGTGCTAAAGTGCTATGGGCCTTTTGTGTGCATGGATGGCTACGTGCTTGGGTAGGGCACTATTGGAGATTGTTGCAGATGGATGAAAGTGAACAGATCCAGGTGTTCGATCTAGGTGGAAGCTGTGTGATGCAGGGGGTGGGGCAACCCACTTGAAGGTTTGGAAATAGGGTGCAATAAAACAATGTACATATGGTTTTTAGTTTTCTCATAGTGTGTGCTAGGTTTTGTAGTTTATAGTGGAATAAAAATTTTATGTGGTTGAGCATAAATGCTCAACAGGGGGGTGGGCAATGATGGTGCAGCCAAAGTGTGTCGACTCTAGAAGGTGGCATGGACAGGTGTGTGTAGGTAAGCAGAAGCATGGCAAAGGACTGGAGCAGCTAGGAAGGTCACGGGATGGCAGGTAGTAGCGGAAATGTATGCATGATGCGGCTTATAGGCCAAGAAAGGCTACATAAGGGGCTAGTTGGGGTAGTAGGTGAAGGAGATGCCGAGTGCATCTTCTAGGTCCATAAATGAAGAGATTGAAGTGCTGAAGGAACAGGTCCAGACGGCTCATCAAACCGAGCTACGGAGCCCAAGTTATTGAAGGTTGAAGCTTTGGTGGGTTGCGGATTTTTGTCGGATAGGGTAGTGGGAGACAGATGATCCAAGTGGAACTTAAGGTATAAATGTGTAGAGCTCAATTCATGGAGATTACCCATCTTTTCGAATTACGGATCGGAGCCCTGGTTTGCAAGATATGGACAGTGGAAGTTTTTCCTGGGGTCGGGTTTGAGCCCAATTGGCCGCATTGGAGGATGTGCCATCTGGCATCTTCTGAGCCTCGACGAAGTTCTAGAGTGGAGTGTACATTATACGGAGCTAAAAGGAAGAGACTGCATGCCAAACGGAGTCTGGAGCGAGAAGATATAGCAGTCGGAAAACTGGGAGCATTTGACCAAAATTGTTTGCAGATGATTTTTTCCATTTTTGAAGGCCTAGATTCGAGGATGCCGAGAAGTCAAAGTGCAATTACAGAGAGTGTGATTGTAGCTGGGAAGATGGATCTTTGGTCGGTGTTTGCGGCTTGGAAACAGGAGGTGGGAGCAGAGAATGGGAACCTGGCGAAGGCAGGCAAAAAACAAAGTTTTTTGTTTAAAAAAACAAAGGGATTTTTCAAAGCCTTGAGGCTTGAGGCATATGGCGATGCCACGTGGCTAAGGTGGAGATCCCACATGCGCGTTGAAAATCCGGTGACGCGGGGTACATAACCCGGACCGTGGCCCCTCCATTGTACACAAGAGGCGTGAGGGAAGCTCCCCTCCCCCTTGCTATGGTGTCCGTGAGTCGGCGAGGCGTAGGCGCTTCGTGGCCGGTCTGGTGGCGATTTTGGGCGGTGACGAGAGGTAGTGGCGCTCGTGGGTGGCCACATGGTGGTGTTCTGATGATGACATGGCAAGCAGCTAGGGGACTTGTCCCGCGGCCATAGCGGCCCCCTTTTGAAGGTGAGGTAAGGGTTGTACCCCCCCCCCCCCCCCCCCCCCCCCCCCCCCCCCCCCCCAAATAGCGACATCGCTATTGCCTCGACGAGGGGAAGGGGTCCCACTGCAAGGAGGTGACGGTCAAGACAATTGAAGAGCAAGGCTAGGATACTCAAGGGCCAAGGAAAAAGAAGTCCGGCCGGCCAAAATCAAAGGACCAAGTGCCAAAGTGTGCACACCATGCAAAGCTTTCCAAAGTGAACTAGGCCAAGTGTTGGCAATGCAAGTTAATGCTAAAAGGAACTCCAAATGGAGTTCACGACATGGAATCACACCACATTTTTTCTTTTTGAAGATTTCTAGGCACACCCCTATAAAAGGAGGTTTTGGTTCATTTTTTGGGGTCTTTTGGCCAAAGAGGGTCTTTTGACCAAGGTTGTCTTGGGAAGGTTAGCTTTTCTGGCAGGAGGTTTTTTGCCAAGGCCTTGGAGCCATTGTTTTGGTTGCCGAGGTTGATGCCGGCAGTGTGTTGGTTGTATATGGTATTGCATATGCTAGAAGACTATTCCTACTATTTCTGGGCGTCATTCCCCTTTCCCCCTTCTCTTCTCTACTTGTGTGCGTGTGTTTCCGGGAGTGTGTAGGCGTGTGTGCCCCCCGAGGTTTGTTGTGCAAAGAGAGATAGAGAGAGGTTGTATGAGTGTGGAAGTCCGTGAATTGAGTGAAGCAGAGTGATTGAGTCTGTCTAGTGCATTGCAAGGCGTATGTGCATATGGTTGTGTGAAAGCGGTGGTTTGTTTGCAGGTAGTGTTGAGTTTTGAAGGTGAACTCTAGTGGATTGGGATGTTGTGTATACCCTGGGCTATAGTGAGGCATTGTGTTGTGTGCTGGGTGTGTCCCCCTTTCCCCCTCTCCACCATGCATGCTGGGCCAGTAATGTAGGGCCGAATATATCTGTATCAATGGTGAAGAAACCGGTGTAGAAGGCTTCTTCAAAGGCCTGGAGATGGTACGAGGGCAAAAACATTATTCGTTGGTAGAGGGCATGTATCACCTCATGGGAAGGTTGAGCAGACAGTTCATACGCACATATATATGTATCTTGGAAGAAGAATATGCTGTCTGTTTCCTGTCAAGGTATAAAGATCTCAAAAATTGCCAGAAGGGTTTTACATACTTTCCTGAGCAGAATGCAAGAGAGGTCAGGCGAGCCAGTGAACAATTTAATGGAACCCGTTAGGGTTTTCACCATGTATTGCTCACTCATTCTCTCACCTGCCTTCAAGCCTGGCAACTTTGGGTAGTTGAGCCATGTGGGGTGGCTTTTCTTCAGCAGCTCTTGTTCTTTCCAGGTCCGCATCCTTGGTAGATGGCAAAAGCTAAGGTTGTCTCTGATTATTTTAGGCGCCTCTACCAGATGTACTAAATAATGTGGGTATTTAGTTAGCCATGCCTTTATCCATTTTGGCTGAGAGTCCACAATACGCTTAACACCTTCTGGTTTGGAGATATCTTCTTCGTATAGTGGCACTATCGGCTCCTCTTTAATCCTCTTGTTTATTATAGCGGCTTCGTACTTGAGAAGAGGATATGGGAGAGAGGGTTGTAGCCATTCATGTCGAACAACATTTGCAACTAATTTCTGAATGGTAATAGACTTCAATACCCTCTGCTCCCACTGCATTGCTTCTTTGGTGGTTTCTTTTATGGCCGCTTCTATTGCCTTTTGTAGATTGTCTTCTTCTTCTTGTGTCAGATCCCGGGGCTCTTGGGATGGTCCCACCAAG
This sequence comes from Adiantum capillus-veneris, assembly GCF_014529385.1. Classification (NCBI taxonomy): domain Eukaryota; kingdom Viridiplantae; phylum Streptophyta; class Polypodiopsida; order Polypodiales; family Pteridaceae; genus Adiantum; species Adiantum capillus-veneris. The sequence goes on from NW_028221756.1 coordinate 38,833, forward strand.
ATGTCCTCTTGCATTGTTGTGTCCACTGGATCTGACACATTGTCTATATCAATTCCTTCCACAACTGCTGGCCATGTGCTCAAGTGTGGCTCTTCATTCTGCTATTGGCCTTTTAGCTTATCATTCTGCTTTTGATATGCTTTCTTTTCCGGTTCATCTTGATCTCCCATGGTCATTAAAAGGTCGTCCAATTCAGCATTGGCTTTCTCAGGTTCTTCTTGGTGTCTCCATTTTCAGTTTGCACCTTCTTGAGATCCTCGTCCATCTTCTTTTTCAAGGCTGCTAGCTCATCTTTCATAGCCTTGTTCTCATCTTCCAAACGGTTTTGCATCACTAGGGAGACCTCAGCCAACATCAATCTTTGTCTCTTCTCTAGTGTCAACTCCTTTTGGAGTTCCTTCATCTGTTCTTCATAAATATCCTTCTCTGAAGTAGTGCTAGTTGAGGTCGTGGATCTGACTCTGTCCAGAGATTCCCTTAGCCTCTGGATGGTCTGATCTTTCACTTTCATTTGATCTTTAAGCTCTATAACTTTGTCCTGGCTGGCCTCATGTTCTAGCTTAGCTTTTTCCTTATCATTCCTCAAAGTCTCCACTTCTTTGGACTCATCAGCAAGCTGGAGTGTCAAGTTGTCTCTTTCTTTCTCCGCATCTGTCAGTGATTTGCTCATTTTCTTGTACTCCTCCTCTGCTCTTTGAAGCTTTTGGTCTGCTGCCTGACTTTGACTTTCTAGCTCTTGGCATCTTTTTAGTGCCACTGTGAGCGGGAGAAAAACACACACAGCGCCTCTATAATGACCCGGCACACACTCTTGGGAAGATACACACACACACACACACACACTATGGGACACCACTCGGCTTACACAACACACCTGGTCGAGACAGGGAACACACCTCTGGAGTGAGAGGAGAGAGACTATCCACTTGCCCACTCCACACAGACACACACACACACACACACACCCAAAAAACTCAGCTCAAAAGAGGAGAATTTCTGATATTTAGATACAAATGAGCTTGGGCCAACACCAATGGGGCAAACAGCTCACACAATATGGGTAAAAGATACTAGATACAATCACAAACTGGAGCAGAAACTTCGCTCATAGGAGAAACTTACATAGCCAAAACAACAGAAAAAGAGGGAGGAATTTGGCAAAATGGACAGTGCCACCGCATCCGGAACGGCCCAAAACCCCAGTCTACAATGTCAAAGTGCTCAAATCCGACCTCGGATGAGCAGTTTACGGCCAAAACAGGCTCCAAAATGAGCAAAGACACACCTGCGGCTGTTCCTCCTCTCTTCTCCACGTTTTTTCTGGTCTTCTCTCTATTTTTTCAATTCCCACACTTAGCTTTTTTAGTTGGGCACCCTTGGCTTTTTAGATGACCTCAAACAGACCCCGAACAGGCCAAAAACTGACCTCGCAGTGCATAGTTGTCACCTTTTTTGCATCATCCGCACACCTGGCACTCATTTCTTTTCAATAATGCGTCTCGCAACCACGTAAAGTGGCCCCAAAAAGTGGTCCTAATGATGAACTTTCTGCATAACTCTCACAAGAAAACACCCACGTCGTGTCCGTCCTTATCCGCGTGCAAATATTGACCCCGTTCGCCCTCCTGACGTCACTAGATGCCATCTGACGCACCTGCTTACCTCATGTTGTCGGCCCTTGGATAGATTCCTCAAGAAGTTTTACACGCTATAAACTCCTCATTATTGTAGAAAAAACATACTGGTACTGGTGATAGTGAAAATCGATGCACTATGTACATGTTGTCCTACCTATACACATGTGGGCCCCACGTAACCACCTGGCTATGGAAATTGGGCAATCCTTTAATTGATGCAGTTTGCATGTGTATGTACATATGCGCAATCCCTTGCTCCAAAAAACTCCTGACATAATTTGCCCATCCCCTAGCCTGCTAGATCATTCATGATCAGCAACAGCAAAAAGAGATATGAGACTCGCCACATCACAGGTCTCCTCATCCCTCACCAACACTCCTTGATCCACATACAGCTCATCCTGCTCGACCATCATCAACCTGGCATGATACAATTTAAGACGCAATCCATTTACCCTTGACTTATGTAGAAACCCATCCAGGTTAGCCAACTGATATGTACCATTCGGGAAACACTCCACTACCTTGAAAGGGCCTTCCCACTTCATTTGAAACTTCTTTTGGAAGGTGTTATCCAGCTTACTGTTGTAGCGCAAAACCAAGTCATGTTTCTTGATACCCTTACTTTTTACCTTTTTATTTATCTTTGCCAAAGCCTTATCCTGCATCTGCCCATAATGCTCCAATGCGCTCATCCTATCGAACTGGACCTCTTGTAACTGCAAGAGCCTCTCTTTGAATGCATCACTAGGCGGCCCAAGCAACTTCTCTAACATCTTGACCGCAGGCAACTCTACCTCCACAGGCAATAGTGCTTCCTTTCCATACACCAAATGAAATGGAGTAAACCCAGTACCTGTCTTCACCGAAGTACGGTAAGCCCATAATGCACTAGGCAATTCCAAATCCCAATTCTTTCCTTGGTGCTCCGTCACTTTAGAAAGAATTTGTACCAACTCACCATTGAATCTTCATCTGCGGGTAATAAGGAGTGGTATGCTGGTGCCTAATCTTCATCTTTGTGCATAAGAAGTCTAGCAGTTTAGCTCTAAATCCTGGCCCCTTATCTGAAAGTAGCTCTAATGGCACCCCAAACTTGCAACATATTTCATCATACACAAATTTTGCCACATCCTTTGTAGTGATCTGTTTTACTGCTATAGCCTCTGCCCATCTAGAGAGATAGTCCACTGCCATCAAGATATAGCTTTTGCCTCTGCTTGTGATAGGTAACGGGCCTATTGCATCAATCCCCCACTTTTCAAACACATCAAACGCCATAATGGTTTTTCATAGCTCTGGCTTCAACACTCTCTTCCCAAATGCTTGACACCTATTGCCTCTCCATTTAGAGCATGTTCGATGTGTCTGATGATCCATGCTTCGAATTTTTTTAACAGGCCTTTAATTCTGAAGCACATTTCCTTCAATGAGGTGTTCTTGCTCTTCCACACACCTAGCACTTGCTTCACCACTAACAAGGCATCACCTTTTATGCTCAACCTTCGAACCCCATGCTTCAAACAAATGTGTAATCCGACTTCCAGAGTAGCATATTCAGCCTCATTGTTACTATGAGCATCCAATTTGAACCCTCTCTTGCATACTAGCTTCCCCTCTGGGTCATAAAGTGCTATACCCCCTGAAGCTGCATCATGACTCTTTCTGTATGAACCATCAAAGAACAACACATGTGCATTGCGGATCTGTGACACTTCTTCAACTACCTTTCTCACCACCTCTTCCTTAACAATAAGGGGATTCTCCTTGTAGGTCAACAAATCAGCTAGGGTGGCCCTTGTACTATCTTCCACTAGAAAAGAGAACTCAAATTCCTGCAGCTCAATTACCCATTTCTTCACCACATTTGACATGTTAGTACCATTAATTAACTGTGGCAAAAAGGCATAACTTGTCAAGAAAACAAAAGGCCGTGGTAGCAAGTAATGACGAAATCGTCGACAAGCAAATATTACACTGGCCATCACTAACTCTACTTCCGAGAACTTTCTCTCCGCTACCAACTTCACTCGACTTGCACAATACACTGGCCTCATATAATGGCTGCCCTTCCCCTTTTGCAATAGCATGGCTCCAATGGCATCATCCCCTACTGATGGATTTACATAAAACACTTTCTCCCAATCAGGAGCCTGCATGGCTGACAACCCCCCTAACACCTCTTTCACCTCTTGAAACACTTCTTCACACTTGTCATCCCGTTGCAATGGATCATGCTTTGCCACTTGCTGTAATGGATAAAGAAGCTGCAAAGACAATGGAATAAACCGTGCCATGTACTTCACTTTGTGTATAAAAGTTGCCAATTTCTTTGTACTCGTAGGTGATGGAAGAAGAATAATAGACTTAACCTTATTTGGATCAGCCTCAATTCCATTTTTTGACACCATATGGCCCAATAACTTTACCCTTGGCTGTGCTAGATGACATTTCTTTGGATTTAGCTGTCCTCCACATTCATCATATCGAGCCAATACCATCTGCAGCTTCTCATGGTGTTCAGCCCTGCTGCTATAAACACAGAAGTCATCCATAAAAGCCTTAACACAACTACCAATGAATGGTTCCAGCACCCAATTTGCTCTTTCTTGATAGAAAGATGGTCCATTTGACAACCCAAACGGCAACACTGTGTAGCAATAGCAGCCCCATGGCGTAATAAATGATGTCTTTGTGCGGTCTTTAAGAGCAATCTTCAATTGAAAATAGCCTGAAAAACCATCACACACACTGTACCTCTCATAACTTGCCACTGAATCCAAGATCTGATCAATGAATGGAAGAGGATATGGGTTCTTCTTAGTGGCTGCGTTTAAGGGTTTAAAATCTACACAAATTCTCCACTTCCCATCCTTCTTTGGACTGACTACAACTGGACTCACCCATTCTGTGGTCTCCACAGGGACTATGAACCCTGCCTTCAATAACTTGTCCACCTCTTCTCGCAAGGCTTCCATTTGCTCTTGACCCATCCTTCTTAGCCTTTGCCGCACTGGCTTAGCAACTTCTTTCAGCTCTATATGCATCTCTTCGCCCTTGAACCCTCTGATCTCTTCATATGAAGTAATGAACAAATCAGGAAAACTAGCCAGCATGTGCAAATAAATATCCTTCTCCATAGTTGAGAGGTCTCCACTGATCATTTGTGTCATCAATTCCTGCTTCTTTGACAACTCAACCTTGGTTTGCATCAGCCCTTCAATCACTTCATAAGGCCCTTCACTTTCATCTTCAACCTCATTCGCAAATGCAACTAAACCAAACTCCTGGATTTCTTTGTCCATCAAAAGAAATGCAACATCAGCATCCTCATCACTGCTGGTAGTGCTATCACTGTCCTCATCTGTCACCGTGGAAGAGTCTTCATCACTAGACTCATCCTCATCTTCATAAAGCTCCTCTAATCGTTTCCTTGTGTCCATATTATAAAGCTTCTTGGTACCTGTCTTTCCATAGAGGCTAATCGTACCATGTCGCCAATCTTGAACAGCTCCCACTGCACGTAACCATAGTCTGCCCAGTATAATAGGATATGCTCCCAACCCTGCTGGCATCACATGAAAATCAACCACTGCCTTTGCATCATATGCCTCCACTTATAAGCTCTTTACAACACCCAAGCATTTTACTTTTTGATGGTTTGCCAATCTGTTCCGAAAACCTGACACCCCAGCCACTGTGAGACCCATCTTCTCAACGCATGAGTGTGTTATGACGCATATTTGGGCTCCGCCATCCACATAACCTTGTCCCAAATTTTTCCTTTTATGCCACAAATCTACTATTGGACAAATGTCTGGTAGCTCATCCATTGCCAACACCTTTACTGAACCTCTCTCTGGCTCTTTCTCCATTGGGTTAACCATCCTCTTCCACTGTCGCTTTAGCTTAGGCACCATCTCTATAAGCTGCCCAAAAGTAACATCTGCCTTCCTGCTCGTCAGATCCTCCTTCAAGTCATAGCTTAATTGCCCATCCCCTAGTGGAAAATCTGAAACATGAAACTTTCGACGAGCTCTCCTTTTCCTCTTGTCCTTGACATCCTCGCCTTCATGGCTCTTTCCTTTCTTCTTACTAGGACCTGGGGCACTTCTTCCTTCCTTTTCCTCTGTGGTCCTCTTCCCAATAGGCATCACTAATGTATCCTCTAGCTTTGATGCCTTCTCCAAGGTGACTACACTTAGCACTTTTGTCTTTCCCTTTTCCTCCTGGGTCAGTCCACTGGTTCCTTCGTCTCCCTTAATTTCGATGCCATAATCATTTGACCTAGTTAGCACCTGTCTTGGCAATGGATACATGTCTCCCCCCATCCTTGGTGGCTTATCACATTGCGGGCTGATGTGACCCAACTCTCCACAATTGTAACATGTGGGCGTCTGCCTCCAAAACCTACCATTGCTTTGTCCAACACCATTCCTAGGCCTTTCTTCACCTCCTGGCTGATTTGCAAACCTCCCTCGACCTCGATTATTTCCCACTTGACCTAGCATGTTTAGGCTGAGATTCTTCATCAAATCTACCACTTGCCTCATGTCTTTCCTTAGCCCATCATCTTGCACCGATGTAGTGACCACTGTTGGCATAACCTGAATAGTAACAGGAACCACTGGTTCATGATGAACCCCTGACATGCGACCTTGTAAAGAGTCCATAGGCTGAAATTCAGACCTCATGGGCAAAGACTCCACCTCTAACTGGATCATTTTCCTCAACTTCCACTCTTTGTTCCTTGCTACCTCTAGTGCATCTTCATATGTCCTAGGCTTCTTTAGCTCCACTCTCCAACGTATATTCTCCCAAAGACCAGCCAAGAACCTGTCCTTCTTCATCATGTCAGGCGGGGGTACCTGTGGTGCTAAGGCCTTGCACATCCGCTCCCATGCCAATGAGAACTTACGTATGTACGCATCTACTGGCTCACTTTCCTTTTGCACCAAACCTTGTACTTCTTGCCACACTTTTTCAGGATCTTCTATCTTCACAAACTCCACTTCCAACCCATGCCGTAGATTGTCCCAACTCAATCTTACAGGTGGATCAGCCACATGCAACTCCTCTTCAAATGCTTTAGAACAAACTCGTGCATCACTCTTCAAACAAATTTGGAGAAGACGTAACATCTGCGCAGGGTCATGAATTGGTTGCTAATGCAGGCAACCTCCATCTTTTCCAAAAAATCTTCCACATCTTCATCACTTCTTCCATGAAACTCCGGATAAGAGAAAGCCATGGTTACCCAAGTTACAATGCTTTGAGAACCCCTTTGAACACACGTGCAAGAACCCAAAACTTTTGACTACCCAATCCCCAGAAACTTCAATGGAGCTCAACTTTAGATAAGGACAAACACATGCACATCAAATGAGTTTTCATAGTTGATCATCGGAATTACAACAGGCAAAGGACATTCCAAGATCTCTCGTAATCTTCTTGGCCCGAACATAAAGACTATGCGCTGCTGGAAAAAAATCTTCCTTGACACATGAACATTTATCTGGATTCTTTGAGTTAAATGAAATGGAGTGAATTGAGGGCCATTTTGATCATCCATTAAAGCCAACCATGAAGCTCCCAAGAAGGCACACCTGACTTAACCTCTGATTTTGCCAAAATTTCAGCAGCATAACAGCATAAATGGCTCAAAAGACCAAAAAACCAGCCATCATAACTTGGAAAAATTTTGGCAGAGTTTCCCCAGAAATAGAGCAGTAGGAACCCAAAATATAGACTGTATATGTATGCATAAACTGTCAACAATAGAACCCGAGCATCAAGTAGGACTCACTAGTACATAGCCTATGGCGAGGTCACAAAAAGGGTGCTCCAGCTACCTGTATCACCGAAAGGATCTCCACATTTGAGAATCCCCCAGCTCAATAAAAACCTCACGCTATCGACCCTCACACGAAGGCTAATGCAAATCGCGTATAGTCAAGTCTCAGAAATGACTATCTTCCAGACCAAGTCTCAGAAATGGCTGGGACTGCCAAATACAACCAAGTATGGCTCCACAAATGCGTACAATGGAAGTTTCCACAAGTAACGTACAATCCAGCAGACAATGCGCTCAAATAGGCGCCAAGTGATGCATACCCACAACAATTGCAAGTGACATCACTGCTAGTATATCACTGTACTCTAGCTACCTATACCTGTGTGAATCACCTGTACGTGTACCTGTCCCTGTAACCTGTAACTTGTAGCCCCGAATCTCGAAGCTTGAAGCTCGAAGCAGAAGGTACTCGAAGAAGATCCTCAGTGGGGGCATCAAAAGAATGTGAGCGGGAGGAAAACACACACAGCGTCTCTATAACGACCCGACACACACTCTTGGAAAGATACACACACACACACACACACACACTATGGGGCACCACTCGGCTTACACAACACACCTGGCCGAGACAGGGAACACACCTCTCGGAGTGAGAGGAGAGAGACTATCCACTTGCCCACTCCACACAGACACACACACACACACACCCAAAAAACTCAGCTCAAAAGAGGAGAATTTCTGATGTTTAGATACAAATGAGCTTGGGCCAACACCAATGGGGCAAACAACTCACACAATATGGGTAAAAGATACCAGATACAATCACAAACTGGAGCAGAAACTTCGCTCATAGGAGAAACTTACACAGCCAAAACAACAAAAAAAGAGGGAGGAATTTGGCAAAATCGACAGTGCCATCGCGTTCAGAATGGCCCAAAACCCCACTCTACAATGTCAAAGTGCTCAAATCCGACCTCGGATGAGCAGTTTACGGCCAAAACAGGCTCCAAAATGAGCAAAAACACACCTGCGGCTGTTCCTCCTCTCTTCTCCACGTTTTTTCTGGTCTTCTCTCTGTTTTTTCAGTTCCCACACTTAGATTTTTTAGTTGGGCACCCTTGGCCTTTTAGATGACCTCAAACGGACCCCCAACAGGCCAAAAACTGACCTCGCAGTGCATAGTTGTCACCTTTTTTGCATCATCCGCACACCTAGCACTCATTTCTTTTCAATAATGCGTCTCGCAACCACGTGAAGTGGCCCCAGAAAGTGGTCCTAATGATCACCTTTCTGCATAACTCTCACAAGAAAACACCCACGTTGTGTCGTCCTCATTCGCGTGCAAATATTGACCCCGTTCGCCCTCCTACCGTCACTAGATGCCATCTGATGCACCTGCTTACCTCATGTCGTCGGCCCGCGGATAGCTTCCTCGAGAAGTTTTACGTGCTATAAACTCCTCATTATTGTAGAAAAAACATACTGGTACTGGTGATAGTGAAAATCGATGCACTATGTACATGCTGTCCTACCTGTACACATGTGGGCCCCACGTAACCACCTGGCTATGGAAATTGGGCAATCCTTTAATTGATGCACCATGCATGTGTATGTACATATGCACAATCCCTTGCTCCAAAAAACTCCTGACACCGCGTCCAGATCAGCTTGCAGCTTGGCTTGCTTCTGTGTGTTCTCTTGGTCCTGCTTTTGCAGCAAGTCCACCTCGGCTTTGATTTGAACTTCATTTGCTTTGAGATTATCACACTCAATCTCAGTGGCCATAGACCTTGCTCCGAGCCCAGTGAGTCTTTGCATCACCTCATCCCAATCATTGGCTTGTGGCTATAAATCCATTGCATCTGTGGCCATTTCCTTCAACTCCACCAATCGAGGGCTCAACATATATTCTTTGGGCCTAGTGCTAGACAACTCAAAAGCTGCATTAGCTTCCTCTTCTCAAGAGTATCAGGAAGCTAGTAGATCAAGGAATATTCTATAGTTTTTTTCTTCTGGATCTGGTTTCTCATCTTTTGGTTCAATTTTTGCCCTCTTACTCTTTGTTCTTCTCTTCCTTGGAGTCTTGTTGCTTATCAGATTTGTTCAACTCCTTAGTTTGTCGGGGTTGAGGAGGACTAGGAGGAGGTGGTGATGGTGGAGGGCTGGATTCTTGGCTTGATGGTGGGGTTGGTTGCTTCTTCTTGAAGTCCCGATTAGCCTTTGTATTCCTCTCTCTTTCTTGCCCTTCCTGCTCTTCTAGCAGTTACCGTCTCACATCATCAACTTCTTCTTTGGTAAAAGGTATGTTTGGGATATTTTTAGCTGTAGCATCTAAGATCTCAAAATTCTTTATATAATCTTCAAAGCGATCCCTTTGAGTTCTTCGAGAATATCCAGACATAGCCTCAAGTGAGGGCTTCCATAAGTTGCTCAGATCCCCTTTTAGCATCCTCTCAGCTCTGAAACTCTCCATTAGTCTTTCTAGCCTTGCTGCTTTCTGTGACTTTGTTTCCTTTACTGGCACCTGTAGAGTTTCTTTCTTCCCCTTCTTGGGCTGTGGCGGCTCTTCTGGCATTGTCTCTAAACGGCGCTTCAACCTTGTGGCTACCCTTGGAGCCTTAGGAGGCTCTTCTTCTTTGTCTTCCTTTAGCTTGAGCCAATCATTTTGGGAGGGAGGTAGAGGCCAATTTCCCTTGGCATGCAATGCTCCATAGATGACTTTGGTTATCAACTCACCAGGCACAATATAAGTGGGATATTTGGTCCCCATTTTCACAAGGTTGTCGTGAATATGAGCGGCATAGTTTATCTCCCTCGGGCGGCTCTTTTGCATCGCCCAAGTGAAAGTGGTGGCAATAGCTCCAGGTGGCATCCTGTATTTCTGTGGCCGTTTGGTACACATGTGGAAGTACTGATTGTATAATTGGATAATTATGGACACCTTCAGGTTTGCAATATATTCAAATGTATAGTTATTTTTCTTCTCTGAGTAGACCTTAATGTCATCTCGCATCTTAGTCACACTATCTCCTTTGTTAGAGAGTTCAAGTGTTGCTGCCACCACCTTCTCTGTGATGACAATCATCGTATTAGGCTTGCCTTGCAGATCTGTAATTGTGGCTATGCCGTCCTCTTTGATTGTGGTGACAAATTCCCACACTCTTTTAACATCAATCCCTGCTGGCAAGGCTTCAAAGTAATTGTGGAGATCCAGTTTCTCCAAGTAGTCCCCCATCTTGCTCCTGAAAAATTCATTGAGCTCTTGAGGGATCATGGGTAGCTCCACTGCATTTCCCTCCGGATCTTTAAACACTCCTTGGTAGATTCTCAGATCATTGGTTTCTAGTAGGTCATCTTGAATCCAAGTGCTTGTGGGCTTCAGGGTTCCCTCTGGGATAACAAAAGGCTCCACTTCTTCTAAGTAGTCCTTGATAGTCATCCTCTTCTTCTTTGCAGGCGACTTTGTGGCTGCCATGGATCCTGTTGCACTTAGTAGTCCAAAGTTAGCATTTTTTACAGATTAGCTGATAAACTGAGTTCTGACTACCCAATTGACTTGAAATTTGAAATAAGAACTCAAAAGGGACTAGGGAAGCCATGCATGTGCCCACATAGGGTTTTGGCTCCACTTCTTCTAAGTAGTCCTTGATAGTCATCCTCTTCTTCTTTGCAGGCGACTTTGTGGCTGCCATGGATCCTGTTGCACTTAGTAGTCCAAAGTTAGCATTTTTTTACAGATTAGCTGATAAACTGAGTTCTGACTACCCAAATGACTTGAAATTTGAAATAAGAACTCAAAAGGGACTAGGGAAGCCATGCATGTACCCACAGTAGGGTTTTGGCTGAAAAATAAGCATGTAGACATCCTACGCGTAGGATGTCTACTTTCTCTGATTTTGATGAAACTTGGCATGGTTGTGGCCTTTGACCTGTGCAACATGGCTATGTACTTGGAATTTGGTTTGGACATCAAAAAGTGCAATTTTGAGCAGATTTAGGCTTTTGGCTCACAAAATGGGTAGGATGTCCTATATGGATGTGCAAATGATATCCAATTGGATTGAAATTTGATATATAGGCTTCTTATACCATGTAAAAGACTCCCATGATGTCATCCTATGCGTAGGATGTCTCTTTTCTCAGAATGACTTGATTTTGGTTTTGTGGGTAGCCCTTAGCATGTAGAACATGGCTCTGTTCTTAGATTTTGATTTGGATAAGTATTGGTGTTTTTAGGAGCATGTGTAGTCTTTTTAGGCTCAGAAAAGACATCTTTGAGGTTTTGGGGGCAAATGTGATGGGTCTGGCTTGAAATTTGATATATCAGCTTGTGAAGATGTTATAAAGACATGTGGAATTGAAAAAACACTAGTTGGAGGTCAAATAGGGCATTTAGACATCCTACGCGTAGGATGTCTATTTCATTATTTTTCATATCTGACTCCACAGTTAGCTTGGCAATGTGATAATGAGTATATTGTGCAAGTTTTATGTGATTTGGACTAGTTTTGGTAGGTCTATGACCCTTTATTGCCTCTATGCTGTGACTTTCCGTTTTTTGATGCATATGAGGTCAACTCTTGTCCAAATGTGATGAAACTTGATGGCTAGCATGTATAAGCTATGTAGAAGCTGTGTATGAGGTGAGATATTGAGTTTGGTGCCCAAACATGGCCTGAGACATCCTACGCGTAGGATGTCTCCTGATGAATTCTTTTGGAGAACTGCTACTAGTATATGCCCTTAGTCTCCCTGAGTCCCCTTTAAGCCTTATTTCAATAAAAAAGTCAAAAAGATAGATAGAGACTCCCTGTTTGGATTTCAGAGCCTCTGAGTCGTTTTTTGACTCTTGGAATGCTTTTCGGCGATGAAATTTCTTGATGTTAGTCTCCATAGTTTCATGGTCCTTGGGGAACCTTGCCATATGGTTTTTTTGGCTTTGGCTTCATCGGAGCTCCGTTTGGCGATTTGTCACTCTGAAAGCGCCCGTGGTTGTGTTTTCATGCCGTCAATGACTTGTGGTGGTATACCACCATAGGACTTGGTTGTTGATGGTCTAGGCAAGCCGCTCGTGAAGTTTGGTGGCAAACGGACATCCGGTTTGGTCGTGAGAGCTAGTTGACGCTTTGTGTGTCCGATGCCAATTCTGAAGCTAAGTCCCGCTTCGGGTCGCCTTATGGCCATGTGGGCTATATAGCCTTGTAGAGCATGTTGAGATGCTCCTACCCATGAGTTTTGGTAGCATTTGGGCGACTTTCCACCGTTTACCCACTTGGTGGCCTCTTGCAAGGCTCTAGAAGTTAGGGTTTTTTCCCAATGGTTTTTTTCCTCCTTGTGCATTCAAGAGTGGTCTCCTATGCTATGGTAAACCCCCTATGATGCCTTTTTGCTATTGGGTTAGCCATTAGGTGGCTACCTCTACCTATAGGTCTCTACTGCCCGTTCCCCGTGTGAACCCTACACTAGTTTTTGCGATAAAACATCAAACATACGCGAAAATCTCAAAGTGCTGAGCCTACCTCTAGAGCCTATCGGGTGGTCGTGCGCATTGTAGAAGCATCTGGAAGTCCGGTTCGTTCTAGGTGGCAAGAGCTCTCTCTCAAGAAGGAAATAGTAGAAATGAGCTCTAAGTGAAGTGAAAAAATCTTGTAATGCGGGTCCCCGGACCACTTTCTATGAATTTGACATGTGCTCCTAACTTCTTGCGAGATGCGGTTTAGGTCAAAAAGTTCTTGATTTGGACTCCGTTTGCCCAGTTTTCGAGAAATTTGACGTTTCGATCAAAATCTGGCCAAAACACGCCTCCCCGCTCCATTCACATAATTGCACCCTATTGTACTATAGGTTGTCCTATAGTCACTGATTATTCCCATATTTTTTGTTTTTCATTACGACCATATTTCACCTACTTTTTGTATTTTTGAAGTTTTTCTGCCGATAATTAGTAAAATTAAAAATAAAATAGCAAAATAAACCTAAGAAAATCCCCAAAAATAATAATAACACAAAAACATCACCGCAAAACACTATGTACACTCACATGCAATTTTTATGGCCGGATTTCTCCGTTTTAACCAATATTTTGCCTGAAAAATGGCTATTTTTACATATACACACACACCTAGAGGCCTAATTTGGCGTTTGGCCCCATATACTTGTAGATTCGTGCTGTATAAGGACATATGTACTTAGGTTAGTCCAGAAAATTTCGCAACCAAACGAAAACCCTTCAAAATAGTCGAAAAACATGCCCTTTTTTTGCTCTTTTCACCTTCATTGGGTTCGCATTGAGAATGCCTCCTTCCCTCCTAGTCGAAGTCCTCGTGGATGACAAGGTATCACCTGGGGCTATGTGCAGTGCATGGGTTAAAAATTGTGCTAATGCACGGCCTTATAATGTGGCCCTATTTGATGCATCCTCAGTCAATGCATGAAAAATTAATGCTGTGCGAGAGGAGGGAATAAGCAAGATGCTTATTGGCACTCTACGTCGAGGTTTCCTGTTTTTTGTTGATTTGGTTGGTGGATTTTCTTTGCAAGTAAAAGTTGTAACTCTACAGATCTTTGTTTGATCGTCTTTTTTGCAAAAGTTGCTTGGTTTGTCGCTACTGTCGATATGGCCGTGGTTGTTTCCGTGGATGGAAGTGTCATGTCCATTGTAGCTAGAATCTTATTCTCTATTAATTTCCCTTTGGAGTTTTGTTGTGGAGGCTTTGTAGGTTTATTGCCTCATCCTTGGTCGTCATTGCTGTTCTGCTGATCGGCACCCACTTAGATCGGTTTGCCAGTTTCATATGTAGTGAGTGTCTGCCTGCTCTGGTGTTGCTTGTACTGAAGGGAGTTCCTGTTGCTGTAGTTTGGGGATCCAAATATGTGTCACATTTAAGTGGTTACTGAGCATTCTCTTTGGGATCCATATCTTTTTTATCCCCTTGGTGGTTGGTTTAACTATGTTCTTCTATTGTTTTCTCTTGTTGTATTGTGGTATGTATGCCAAGTTGCCTCTATCCTTCTGTACCCATACTTGTTTTGCGTGTGTTGCTAACCTTGATCTATTCACTGTGGTCTGTGTTGTCTTATTTTTGTAGTGAACATGGTTGGCAGTTCCCTGGTTGTTCTCCATGGGTATCGTGTTGTGCTTTATTGGCACCCATCCTTTTTGTTCTTTATCCAGTGATGGTGGTGCTATTATCTGGTTCTTCTGGGTTGGATGAGCAAAGCCTACCACTTGTTGTTCTTGTGCATGCTGAATTTTGACTGTATCCGAATTCCGATTCCAATCTATTTGCACATTATATCTCTTACTGCCTAGTTTGTGTCCCCAACAACATGGGGTGG
>NW_028221757.1:0-63372 GCF_014529385.1 Adiantum capillus-veneris
AACAAGAATCAATCAAGATGGAGCTGACCCATAGGCATATGGAAACAAATAGATGGGTGTCAATCACCTACGCTACCTTCTAGAGACAATTACTACCAAGGGAATCATCACAAAGCACACAATGTATTATTGCACGACCGCAACCTTAAGGACTTCGATTCTATGCTCTCCAAACCATAACCCAACATTGTTGAATCGTCATGAAACTGAAGGATTAACCTCTACACACCTAGAGGACACTACCCTAGAGTCTCTAACCCAATTTACTACCTGCAAACACTTGGTACAAAAAACGTGTATGAAGAAAGGCTAAAAATTACAGGTCGTTGATTCATGGCCTACTTAGGCCTATATTGTAGTTTAACTCGTTGAACACAATGACATAAAGCAATCACAAAATGGATACACGGTTAGAGAGAAAAAATCACTTCAAAGCCATGGGAGAGCTCTTTGCAAAGAGACCGGAATCGTGCAAGCTTGGCATTGAATCTAGCTCTTGCTGTTGTTGCTTACACGATGGTGTAGTCAACTTCACAATGTAGCTTATGTAGTGTGCATAGAGAGTAGAATAAGACCTCACTCACTCTCTCATACAAAATACTCAGCCATGGCAGGCTTAGTTGAGCTCAAAAGATGATTAATTCAAAAGTTGTCCTTAGGGTACAAAAATTGGCTTATATACCTCAGCCTTGGAGGTACTAACTCATCATAATTACCTCCTACTTTCTACCATGGGTTCAATTGATTCACATATTTAATAAGTTACAATCTGGAAAATTGACTGAGTCCCTAAAACCAATTACAAAGGAGTTTGTCAAATTAAATAATACAAGAATGGTGTAGCTTTCTTGTATTTGGCTATCAACAGATGCTACCAATGAACTGCATACTTTATCACATAGTTGTGCTCTAAATGCAAAGAAAAAAATGGAGCTTAAGGTGAAAATAGAGACAATGAAAGAGGCACTTGATAATTTGGGGTTTCCTCACTATGAAGACATTGATAGTTACATTGACATAACCTCTCATCTAGTAAGTGTTTGTAGTTTTCAAACTAGCACCTTATGTTTGGTACATGTGCACAATTAACCTATGACTTACTATGCTCTTTTTGTCTCTTTTTGTAGACTGAGGTGGAGGTCAAGGAATCCAAAGTGCAGGCCGATGAAATTTTACTACACTTGCTGGTGTATATGCAATTTAGGCTACAAGGCTCTTTTTTTCCCACTTCCCTATGTAATCTAGCTATTGCCAGCTTTACAACGGATAGAGGGGTGCTGAGAAAGCTACCTTGTGAACATAGCTAGCACTTGATCTGCTTTGCGGTTACCTGCTCCCTTGGGACTGAATGTAGGGCTTCTACCTGCCAACAAAGGATACCTGTAGAGTGGTTGTGCAAGATTGCATGGCAAGAATATCCAATCCACCAAAAAATGGAAAGATAATCATAAATTTCATACATGCTAATCAGCATCTTCAAAATGCTAACCATCATAGTGATAAGGTTAACTAGCACATATGTTATACTCACTAGCATATTGGGTATGCTATCTAGCATACATAGAATTATAATGGGCATTATGAGCATAGTATTAATATGCTACATAGCATACTGGGTATGCTAGTTAGCATATTGAACATACTAACTAGCATATTTGGTGTGACAACTAAGCATGCTTGGAAGTATACATGGTATGCTAACTAGCATACTTGTAACTAACATATTGGGTATGCTAACTAGCATACATGGAACTATCATTAGAATCCAAATCATAGTAGTAGTATGCTAAATAGCATACTAGGTATGCTAGTTAGCATATTGAACATACTAACTAGCATATGTAGTGTGCCAACTAAGCATGCTAACTAGCATACATGGAATTATAATTAGCATTCTGAGCATAGTAGTATGATACATAGCATACTGGGTATGCTAGTTAGCTTATTTCATATACTAATAACTAGCATATTTGGTGTGCGAACTAAGCATACGTGCATGTTGCAAGGTATGCTAGCTAGCATACTTGATATGCTTACTAGGATTTTAAGGGGCTTTCTAATCACCAAGCAAAAAAAAAAACAAGCGAAGTCACATTCTGAGAAAGTTTGAGGGTAAATTGACACAAGAGAAATAATTGTGAAAGAAAATAAATATGACATGCATGTTATTTTATGTACCACAAATCTGTGAACCAGTAGAGACAAATTTAGATTTTAGAACCATTCATAAAACTGTATACTCAACACATAGTGTAATTCTAGGTGATCCTCTCCAAAATAGTCCACCAAAAATTTGGCACGTACATTTCCCAATAAAAGTCAACACATGAACTCTATCACCTACGATGCTATTCGAGAACCTCCGAAAGCTTGAAACATCTCTACTTTTGTAAGTGCAGATTGATGCACAAACTCATGGGCAATGGAGTCCAAACCCAAGATTCTAAAAACCACAAAGTAGATGTGCTTGCAAGGCACATATGCAACATGTTTGCTATCACGCCTCTGAAAATCCTCACATGAGCATCAGGGGATGTCTGCAAGTGTGACAGGATACGTAACACCTTTCTCCATTGACCCAATTTTACTAACATGTAATACATTTAGGACCACAATTACCTCCCTTACTAATTTGGTAGCCATAGTTCTTCCATTTGCAATCCTACTGTGAAAACCTCTTGTAATATTTGATCTCCATCTAACAAGTTTACCATCCATAAATTTTGGACGAAATGAACTCGGTATGCTACCACATGTTCTAAAATTATGGCTGCACTCATCATTTGCATGTGCTTCTTTAAGAGCAAACCCATTTTTCAATAATATTTCAACTTTAGATGGATGTAGATTAGTGTCCTCATCCCACAACTCAAGTCCCCCGATGCAGGTCCTGGAGGACCAACAATCATGTCATCCACATATCATGTATGAGTGTTACTACTATTGCAGAACCATACAAACCCCTCAACAATGCCTCCCACATTGGATCCTCTTGCAGGATATTTTCACCTTCCCCAGAAGCTTGGTGCAAGAACTTTGTGTTTCATGGAAGGTGCAATTTCATCAATGAACCTCCCACATCTTGTAGTATGATTTGCAAGAACACCAAAGCATGTCATTTTTCTCCCAGGCTCAGTAATTGCCCACATAATCTGAGACACTTTTTACTCCAACAACATGAGGGGAGCTGTGGAGTCCTATTGTTATCTACTCCTAGGTAACCCATTCATCATTGTGATTGTCACATAATCAGGTATGCGATTGTCATCTTCTAGTATTTCATCAAGTCCCACCAATATTAGTCTAGATCTTCTGTTGGACGGGAGCGACTCAAACACCCATGAAGTGCATGCAAACACTACCTAGATCAACATAATGTCAATCGAGGACACAGATGACACGATAGGCACACGGAGGAAATCTCTTTAGCTTGTCAATCTGAGACCATCCTACACATACAACACTCTGGAAGGCCAACTAAACCACAATCAAGACCCTCACTGCTCTCAACTACACCACCTAGCCACATACACACATACAAAAGATAACTCACCTAATCATGCTAGATTTGTACGAAACTTAAGAAACACCATCCCCTCACTAGGATACACCTGTCCCTAAGCTTCTACACTCAAAACCCTCACTCTAAACCCATCTGCGGAAAAGGCGTAGGATGACAAAGCAGAATTTTGAAAGTGCCTGAAACTGAAATTTATGAGTACCTATGTGTTGCTTATGTCGCCACGATTCTATAGACTACTAGCACGCAAAAAACAAACATCGTTTGATACACTTACGACCACAAATAGCTCGTAGATGCATCGACGTGTGCACTTCGTCTCGCGTGGAATGCTTGGCGTTGTCGCGTAGCTCTCCTCGAGCCTACAACAATGGTGTAGTCGGATCTCCAATGTGTTGAGCGAGCCGAGCGTAGCAAGAGGATAAAGCTCACGCTCACTCTCTTTCTCTCTCACACACAGTAGACGGCAACGCTAAAGTTTTGATTATGATTAAAAGTCTTTTTTTACAAAATGACCTAGGTACCTTATATACTAAGGCTACCTTAGGTTTAACCAAAAATGGGGTTGAAAGGGTCAAATGGCTTTGTATTTACAATCTGGAAGTGCCATTGCACCCCGGCTTCTGAAACTAGAATAACTACTCATTACAAATGATGTTTATAGCCATAATCCGCAGCATTTCATAACTCGCAAAAGATAAGACTTTGGTACGAAACTTGAGTTATGTTGTGTTGTTGACCCAGCGGTCAACATTCCCCCCTTTCGCGTTCATGTCGTCCCTGACATGACCAGATTGTCGATGGCGATGTGGTCTTTGCTGTCGTTTTGGCTTCATCTGCTGCACTGCTTGTAACTTTGTCGAACCACAACAAGAACTATGATCCATTAGAGCGGACATCTATCATCATAACCATTCATCTTTTGAGATCCTCTGATTATTTTTATGTCCGCTCTTCTTCTTCTTCTTTGTTCTTTGTTCTTGTGCAATCATGTTGTCAGTGTTGTCTGCAGCTTTGTCATTGTAGGCCATTCTTCGACTCGCCATTGAGGAGAAGTATGCTATGATCTGAAATTGGTGCTCCAGTTCATTTGTCAATTGATTTGATTAGCATTTCCTTATTGTTGATCTAGAAGGAATATGTACAAGAGGATGGTGATAGGTGTCTTTACTTAGGGTCTAAAACTTGGATAACCAAAGGGAAAAAACCCGTGGGAAAAAAATGCCTTTGGTATACGCTCTTATTGGAGTTGAGCAGTTGAACGTGAAGTACATGTTCATGAAAGGTGATTGCTTGGGTAAAACACGGAAAGAGTGCCTGATGCAAGTGCCAATTATGGGACACTCTATATGCATATGAGAAATTTGTCAACAAAAGCATGCAATGTGAAAGAAGGAGATGATGGGCGTTCGAGGAATAAATGTAGCACATGTGACATTAAAATATGTCTCAATAGCTTCCACCTTTCCAAGAAGGGTTGTCGATGTTGAAGTTTCTCCACTCGTATCTCACTGTGCTCAGTACGTGAGTGTCTTTTGGACCTTCTCCTTCACTTCACCAGACTTAAGTACTTAGACTTCGACTCTTTTGCTCACCTATACCAGCATGAGCGACACAACGTAAATATGCTCAACTCTTCCAGCTTGAGCAGTACCTAGAATAGCTAAGACGCTTAGACCACAGAGAATATTACTTGAAGCTTTGGGACTAACACCTCACTCATTTTGTGGTTTAGCTACTCGACTCTGACTTGTATGATTTGTTGGTTGCATGTTGAAACTGCTTTGTGACAAGTTCTTCGGCTGTTGTAGTGGCTGCTGAGACATACTTCGTGTCAAGCCTCTCGTCAGTCTTTTCTTCATGTGGATTATGGATTTTTTATTTTTTTCTTAATAATAAACAAAGAAAATCTTAAAACAACTCAACAAAAGAAAAATCATTCAAATAGAAATCTAAATGCTATGTACACTATACACATGTCCCTAGGGGCTCATATATGGATTTTGTCCCTATACTCCGCTGTAACACTACTATGAGGGCATATACTCTAAATTTCGTCAAAAAATTATCACAATAAAACGCAAAAATTCAATGCATCTCACAAAACATTGCCCTCTAATAGTCATAATGCTAGGTCCGCATTCAGAATGCCTCCCCCCTTCCTATTTGGAGTCATCCTTTACGACAGGGTATCGCAAAGGGTATGTGTTGTGCTTGGGCAATTAAAAGTTGTGCCTATGCAGGCCTTGTAATGTAGCCCTATTATGCATACACAGTCAATGCATGGAAAAGATTTATGTTGTGCAAGATATGGGTATAAGCAATTTGCTTATTGTCATTTGTTGGCGAGGCTTCCTATTCTACGCAATGTAATGGTCTTTGAAGCTCCTGTATCGTTGCTTGATTGAAGCGACTTGCTCTCTTCTAATTGTACTGTAATCATAGGAAGAATTGTAAGAATTCAAGCGGCAATGCACTGACAACAGTTTTTTTGTTCTTCTATGGGACCCATTTCTTTGTGATTATTGGTTGTTTTGTTGCTGACGCTCGTTTGGGAACCCATACTTGCCCGTGCTTCGTTTGTGTTTGAAGAGACTTCTTTGGGATCCGCCTTTTTGTTGTGTGAGTCAACAGTGATCTTTGCTTCAGCCCTTGTACGCTTGGTTGGGGACGAGATTTAGGCTTTGAAAGTTGATACTATGGTTGTTTTGGAATCCAAATGAATTCCTGACTTTTTTTGTGCTTGAATCAACTTCTTTGGAGCCCAAACCTGAGTTGTGAAATCTTGCGACTTTGTGATATTCTTACCCGTTCATGCACGCTTTCCTTGTTTTTGTTTTGGTGTTGGATCTTGTGATTTGTCATTAGAGATCTTTGTCTTCTTGATCCATATCTGTTTTTGGCCGATTTGGATTTTTGGTATCCAGTCATATTCAATTCCACAAGAAGTAACAAGTACTTTTTCTAGCAGTCCTAGGGGCTTTTCCTTGTGTCCGTCTGCAAGCTGCAGGGTCATTCGTGTGGATATCAATGCAGGTTTTCCCCATTTTTTCCAAACCTCTTTGGTTGCAATGGCCACACCAGCTCCATTGTCAAGGATTGCCATGGTTTTTACATTATTGAATTCCATAGGAAGGGTGGTGTTTCCATCTTCTCCCTCATAATACTCGCCTACCTTGTTTAATGGCACTGGCCTAGTATTTAGTTGAGGCATTTCAAGCTCTTTGATGCCTTCCTCGATTTGAGTCATTGGGGTTTTTACACAAAATTTCTCTAGACATTTACCCACATTAGCCCACATGTTTGGTCTTATTCTGAGCAACTCGGCTAACATTATTGTACAGGTGACCGGGTAGATAGAATATCTACTAGCCCCTTTGAATCGATGGCCTTGTTGGGAGACAGTCTCTGTGATGGGACTGCAACCACATCTGACTTGGTCTCGTACTCTCCCATGTAGGACGGTAGTGTTCTTAGCGAATGGGGTTGACTATCCATAGATTGTACAGATCCTTTCTCGCCCCAATACGATTGCACGTCTAGATTCATTTGAGATCTACTCTCAAATTCCTCTATTGGTGGTAGAAACACTCCTCGTTCATCACTAGTCTTGTCTACTCGTCTTCTTAGGTCATTGGCTTCATTGGCCTCTCTAACTTGTTTCCACAATTCGTCAAGACCATCTATCTCTTTACAATCCTCAGGTATAGCTTGGTGAAATCCCTAGGAAGAGTTATCCGTGGTATTCAGTACTATCCTTGGTTCTAAGGCTGGTTCTTTGAGGTTTGGTCTGTGCTCATGACTAGAATCTGGCTCTTTTAGTTCCTGGTTTGGTGGGATTACTTGTGTAGGCATGACACGGATCACATCCTCAGATTTTGCAACTGGTGGTTCTAGTAAAGCTTGGGCTATTTGAATCATTTTCTGGCACATTTCAAACCTTTGCTTTTCTAGTTCCGCATAGAGATATGTCATCCACATGTGTTCTTGGGTTTGGTTGTTTTTGAGCCTCACATCATAGGCTTTCAAGAGGGTATCTAATGTCTCATTAACCTTCTCTGCCAACACAGGTCCTCCTGAACTAGCACTTCTCGGTTTCTCATCCGTGGATGGTTCTTGTAGAGGTTTAACCATCTGTGTAAGAGAAGGTGCCTCCTTTTCCTCAAGTTGTTTTATCTTCTCCTCAACTTCGGTAAGCTTCTCAGCTAGGGATTTTTGCTCTCGTTCCCTGCGTGCTTTCATCCTAGTCTTTCTAGCTTTCCAACTATTTCGTTTGCTCTTGGTTTTTTGACTAGGTGCGTCTGTCTTTGGTCCATCATCTGTCTTTGGACTCATGTCACTTTCCATGTTCTTTGTCTCTGGATTCTCATCAGCTTTATTTTGAGCTTGTGCTCTCGTAACTACTTGAACTAGTACAACATTTTCATTTTCTGAGCTACTAGGGAGCTGAACAATCCCTAATACATTTGTCGTGATTTTCCTGATTTGGTTTGGGTTTCTCGGGCAATTGGGGATCAAGTGAGTGATACCACACTCAAGACAATAGGCATTTATTTCAGTGATCTCCGTATGAGGACATTGTTTGACCAAGTGGTTGTCACGACTTTTGTGACAATCTGTCTCTGGTTGAGGAGATTCTTTTAGCATTTCCTCTTGGCTATAAGCAAGCTTTGACCTAGATAAGCCGCTATTTGCAATGAATCGCAATGTCCTTTTTTCCATTTCATACCTTCTTTCTTTCGACTGAAACCCAGGAGGTGGAGGTTGTACCGGCCTCACCACTCCATGTGTTTCTCTCACATTTTGTTGCTCAGAAGGGTAGTACTCACTTTGGTTGCTATACCACATTGTAGCTGGTACTGGCGTTGGTTTATTTGATGCTTCCATCATTGGCATGTATCTCATGTCTACTCGCATTCTAGCACCTGGCAGCGGAGGTTGTTGTCCTAAGACAAGATGTGGCCTTAAAACTCCTACCAGTGCTGGTGCATTCCCCGTAATGTATCTAGGTGGAGTAGGTACTTCTGGAACAGGTTGTACATACCTCTCCCTAGCATTTTCCATGCTATAATAGCACTCTTCCCCCGTATGGTTTGTCCATTTTCTCTCAATTTCACACCACTTCGGCTCTCCCGAATCAGACCTTACAAGAGGAATCAACCTCTTGACCAAGTCGTCGATAAAATTTTCTTGATCAATAGGTGCCGTTGGCTTGGCAATGGACTCACTTATCTGTGAAACACTGTGTTGAGAGGATGTGTCATCTCCTTGACTCTTTAAGTCCTTTTCTTTGTATGCCTCACAGTTATCCACTAGATAAAGAGCTTCTTTGATCAACTCGTTTAGCGTCATCCTCCTTATCATATGCAGATCCTTCTGAAGGCCTGCATGTCTCATTCCCTGGATAAAGATCAGCATCAGTCGTGCTTGCGTAGGTAATTCCTCTCTCGGACAGAGCTTAACATATCTCTTGAGCCATAATGATGCTTTGCGTACTGATTCATCCTCTTTCTATTTGAATCTATGGATTTGCGAGACCGTGTTGTGAGCAATGACTTTTGGCGAGAATTCTTCAATAAACTCCTCAAACAGCTCATCTAGGGTCTCAAAATCCCATTTTTCCACCAAGTCAAACCATGTAGCTGCATCATCTTCTAGAGTCAATCCAAATCTTGTAAATTGTGTCACAAAATCTGAAACTTCCTCTGCTCTAATCACTCTTCTAAATGAGCTTCACGCACACACACCATCGTGCACACTAATCACATTGCAGATATGAGAGTAGGAGCGTGTTAGCATCGAGGAGCTCTCCGCGTCAACGCAAGCAATGCAAGCCGAGGACCACATCGCGAGCCCGCCTGCTACGAGCTATATTTGGTCGTAAGTACCTCAAACGACATCCGTTCTGAATGATCGAGTAGTCGTTAGAATCAGGGTGAGAAGCTCTTCATCTTGATGTCTTTGTAGATCAGTTCTGGACACTTTGGAAATTGTTGTTTTGAGTCTATCGCGACAGCGATTAGAGATCTTACAGTTATGGTTTTCAGGGTTTAGGTGTTTGGCCATATAGGATATGTCCTTGTGAGTCTTGCCCTCCGATTTTGAGTCATTCTGATATGATTTGAGACTATTTCGAGTTTGTAGTGTTTCGTAGGATGCGTTGACTGTTTCTTTGCTTTATGGTAGTGTTGTGGTAGGATTAGTGATTGTAGAGTGTTGTTCGTGTCTAGCTCAGGGTTGACAACCCAGAGATTGCCTCCATGCCCTAGTCGGGTCAGCTACGTCCTCGGATTGACAGTTTGTTGGTCTGTGTTCTCGCTGTGCTCCATCGTCCGTCGCGGCGTACCCGCTAACATTGACGCCTCTGCCGAGGACGAAGCGCCTAAACTAGCGTAGACCGCATCACTCGTGTTTGATAGTATAGCGTTTCTCTAGAGTTTTCTAGAGTGTTGTCACCATTTGCCTTCTTAGTGGGAAGTCAGAGAGCGGATCTCTTGACTGAGGGATAGCCAGGGAGCCTGCGTCTCGCTGAGGTGGTCCACCATGAGGTTGTGGTATGATTATATTATTTTGTTGTGTGTTTAGATTAGGTTTTATGGTTTGTGTGTTTGGTTGTGACTTATGGTTGTGAAGAACTTGAAAGAGAAAAAAAAAAACGCAAAGAAAAACGCAAAAGGTAAGCAGGAGGCTGTTTGCTTGCCAGAAAGCAAAAACAACCATTCAACCATCCAAAGTAGGACTTTAGGTAGTGTAGGACATCTGATGTTGATCTAGAGCAATTTTGACATGAAAATGTGCTTGAAAACACAAAAGGCGGAATTGTGTCGATTATGGTAAAAGTGCTGTAAAATGGTCGTTTGAAAGCCGATTTGAGTGCTTGTTTTTGCATTGGAGACCTTAAGGTCGGGTGAAAACACAGATTTGGTCCAATCCAAAAAAAAAAACGTTAAAAAACCCAAAAAACAAAAATCTGAAACCAAATCTGCAATTTTCAAAAAAGTTTGACTTCAAGACCTTGTTTTGCATATGCTCTAGAGCTTGTATGTGAAATTTCAAAGCATTTGCATCAGTGCTTGTGCATCTAAGTGGGAATTTGCTTTTTCTGAGTGTGAGGAGTATTTGGGTGAAATGCTTGAATCCAAAGGAAAAGAAGTCCAAATTGAATGAAACTTTGGGGATAGGCTTCTAAGGGCATTGGGAACCAAACTGTCTAAAAACAGAAAAAACATCACTTCCCAGTGGCTCTCTGCTCAGTCTATCGCGATAGACTGGTGAATTGGAGATAGACTCACAATCAGGCAAAACCCCTCATACCACAGGTAAAACACATCAATACAAGTCTGCTCCCAAAAGTTGAGTGTACTTGGACACTTGCTTGACCACTAAACCTCAAGTCTGGTGTTTTGAGTCAGACTTCAAAGACAAATTGGGTAAAGGGACTTGACCAAATTTCCAAACCTTGTGAAACTTGGTATACATGATCTACAGAGGGTAAGGAACACATCTGTGAAGAGAAAAATTGAAAAAAGTGTCATTTTAGCATACTTGGTGAGTCTATCGCGATCGACTAAGAACCCAGTGATAGAAACTGAATTTTTCAAAAACCTCTGTGGCATAGCTTGGAAAGGTGCTATCAAGGACACATAAAAATTTTGAAGTCATTTGGACATCAGAAAGTGGGTCTAAGACCATTTGAGAGGATTCAGCTTGTAGAAAACACCAGATCTAGACTAACTGACAAAGTAAAAGTCCAAACCACTTGAAAATTGGTAGGAGGACTAAGGAGAGGTGTTGGAACACAGTGGTATAGTCAAAGTTCATGTTTGACCTATAAAAGGGGTACTTGCTGAGTCTATCGCGATAGACTCAAAGCAGGGCCAAAGAAACTGAATTTTTCAAAACCCTCTAGAGCATAGCTTGTTTAGCCTCTCAGGAGGTTACACACAAAATTTGGTGGATTTTGGACATTGGGAAGTCATCCTAAGTCTATTTTCTAGTGATCAGATAGACTCAAAATTCTAGAGTTGGAGTTAGAGACCTAAGAAAAAGTCCAAAACAAGTGGAAATTGGTGAGCAAGGTGTACAGAGCATAGGGAACACAGTGGTAAAGAGAAATCTGGAAAATTTTCGAAACTGAAGAGTCTGCTGAGTCTATCGCGATAGACTAGGGCTTTTTCACAAAAATGGAAATTTTTGAAAACTGACCTTAGAGCCTTGTTCTACATGTTGTTGTGAGCCTATGGTTAAACTTTGAGTAAATTTGGAGCATTGGAAGTGCATCTAAGTGGATTACTTCATAAGATCAGAAAAGAAACTGTTGTTGGATGCAAGTTACAAGGAAAAGTATTCCAAATTGGTTGAAACTTGGTGAGTAGTATCTCAAGAGAAGGGGGAACTCAAATCTGTAAAAACAGTTGAAAAACTGTATCCCAGTAACACTCTGGTGAGTCTATCACGATAGACTTAGGAATTCACTGTAGAAAATTCAAAATTCAAATCTGACTTCATATTTGGGTTCAGAAGGCCCATTATACCCTGCACACAAAGTTTGAGTGCATTTGGACATCTGCAAGGGGTACTTGGTGAGCCTATCGCGATAGACAAGTGAGGAAAAAATTTTGAGAAAATTTTTGAAATCAAGTATACCACTGGGTTTATCATTGCCTAAGGAGTGAACACACCAATTTTGGGCTCAAATTGACCACTTGCAAAAACATCAGATAGAGCAACTTTCCAAATTACATCTCATTGTTTTGGTCATAACTTTCACATACGGACTCCGATTCCAAAACTTTTTCTATCAAAACGTAGCTTGAGAGCAGCACTACAGATCTTAGAGTAAAATGACCAAAATGGTTGCCAACAACATGCATTTTGGTCGGTTTTGAAAAAAAACGTTGTTGAAGGCCTCAAAATGCATCCAGAAGTCAGGGGTGTCTAAAACCGACAATTTGAGAGAATTGTGAGAAAACGCTCACGGTTATGGACATAGTTTTGGATTTTCCCTGACCAAAACACTTGAACACACTGAGAGAGGTATTCCGACAGCAAGCTAGATCTGTTAAGCCTAGAAGTCATGTCTACATCAGACTCAGACTCGGCTTATACAAGCACATGGATTGCAGGGATAGATGAGCACCCGCCCAGAATAGATCTTCCAAACCTACAATACATAAAGACCAATTTTGTGGATAGATTTTGGACGTATAACCATGAAAGTGAAGGACTATATAGGTATATTAATGGAAATCAATTCAACCTTTACAGTTGCTTAGAGCCTTACCCAGATGAGATGATAGAGTACAAGCTCTTATATGTCTATACATACGAGGTCGACCGACAATGGACATCTTTATTTGTTGACAAGTATGGACGAGAATATAGAGCTGTAGAAATCACAAATCCGTGAACCAAATAGTGGATATTTGGTCAATGAAGGACCTCAGATACATCCACCAAACACAGGAACCTCTAAGAGAATTCCAAAGAGGGGACCACCATCTGGATTTCCTCCTAGAGCGATAACGAGAGATGAAACGATACCAGAGAGGAGTATGGTTCCATACTTTGCACCCCAAAGTATAAGACCATCTCAGCTAAGAAAATGGGTAAATAGAAAGTACAATGGCATAGGAGACCCATACGCCCATGTCTCGGCTTTCAAGCAAGTCCTACGAGCAGAACGAGTAGAGGACTTCCACACGCAGTATGAGGGTTTTGGACTTATATTGGAGGACAATGCACAAGCATGGTTTGAACTATTGAACCGGAGAGAGTTCACAACCATTGAGAAAATGTTGGATGAATTTGTTCAAGAATTCACCAAGAGGGGCATAAAACATAACACCCTTCCTAAGATTCAGGAATTTAAACAAGGCGAAACAGAAACATTGCGACATGCAATACTACGTTTCAAGCAATATGTTGCTAGATGTCCTACCCAAGAGTTACCCACGCCAGAACGTCAGATCCTATGCTTCATCACAGGGCTTAGGAATGAGAATCTCCAAAAGGACCTATACGTGAAAAGATACCAAACCTTGGAAGAGGTGACCAAAGCGGCAGCTGACCTAGTTGACAATTTCGAATTCTATGAAGATGGTCAGAAGAAGATGAATGATGCGAGTGAGAAAACGAAAACCGCTGATCTTGAGGATCAAAGAGGGAATCTAGGACAAAACCAAGTAAATGTTGAGGAGCAAATCATAGAGAATGTGATGCAATGCATCAACCACTCTGACAGAGTACCAGCCTATAGAGTTTCTCAACGACGTAGGTGCATGACATGTGGAGGGGACCATCCGACGCAACATTGTCCTGACTATAGACCTAAGACTCCACCAGGGTTTGAGCATATTATGTCTCAACCGCCTAGATATCATCCTGTAGTGGAACAAGTGTTCTTAAGTGAAAGACCCATAGCTGCTAGAAATGCATATGTGATCATGAGCTTCAAATAGAAAGATATGTGGTAGATTAGAGGTCACTTCAAGGTCAATATCAAGTATTGCCACAACAACCAATACGTCCATGTGACAGATGTGGTAGTAGTGATCACTTGATTAAGGATTGTCCACACCATGATATCATGATAAATGTATATTGTAATGAGTGTGCAATCACACATATGATTTTGGATTGTCCTAAGAATCCAAGAAAGAAAGGTAAAATGCAACCGCATGTTACCTTTCCTTCTACCAGCAAATCAGAGAAAGAACGAGCCGCAACAAAAGGAGAGACGACAACAACAATAGAGCAAGAAACAATTGCAAAAGAGCAGGTGCTTAAACAACAAGAAGATGAAAGTAAGCAAGTTGCTCCAGTAAACGTTGTCACAAGAGCACAAGCAAAGTGCAAGAGCAGAATCCTACAGATGGAGAGACTAGTAAGAGTTCCAAAAGCCGTAGAAACTCTAGACGAGCAAGAAGGACTAGAATGAAAGCGAGACTAGAAAGGGAAAAAGGGGAAGAAAAGGCTGTTACAGCTGAGATGGAAACAACTCAAGAGCAACTGACACAGCAAAGGGAAGTTGAAACCCTTAAACCAGCTGAAGCACCCAAGAGTGCTAGTTCAGGAGGATTTGTCCTAGTGGACAAAGTGAATGAGCCTTTAGACGCGATTTTACAGGCTTATGAGGCTAGATTGGCAAATAGACATACCTTAGAACAAAGATGGATGACTTATCCTTATCCTGAACTAGAGAAGCAGAGGCTAGAAATGTGTAAGCAGCTCATTAAAATTGCTCAAGCATTGCTAGAACCACCTCCACCAGAAGTGAAGGATAGGATAGTCACCCCAGTGCACAAATACGAGAGCATTAAAGTAGACGAATTTCCTAGAGAAGAGGTGGATCATAGAGAAGAACCACTGCCAAGGTCGCGAGACTCGAAGGTAGTCCAAAATACAACAGATGAATCAATGAGGGATTTCCCACCCTATGTTCCTATAGTTGAGGAGCAGTGGCCAGAGGAGTTATGGAAGGCTGTCCGAGATGCCCAAAAAAGAGAAGAGGATGCTAGACCAGCACCATTTCCTGAAATCACATTAGATAGACCACAAATGAGTGTTGATGCGAGGTCATATTATAGTGACGTAGGATCGGTAGCCTCCGAAGATAGTAGACCTGCATCGTTAAGAACTTTGCCACAGTACATGGGAGATTTTGAGGCAAGGTCTGAGATTGTGAGAGTTCCATCACAAAGGCTAGGAGGGACAAAAGAATTGGACACAAAAATTTTGACTGACTTGCTATCCACGCCAGTGAACTGCACAATTACGTTGGCAGAACTTTCAAAAATCAGGCCAAGTATGTGGACGGATATAGGAAAATGCTTGGAAAAAATTGGGATCAAAATCCCGTTAAGGTTCCTAGAAAAAGAGCTAGATGAGATCGAGAAGCCTAAATCAAATGTAAGACCGGTACCTCTGAACAAAGTAGGAGAGTAATGTGAAGGAGAAGATGGTAATGCCACTTTGCCGGTCGAGTAAAATGGGATTGAAACAAAAGCTATACTTGACAACGGAGCAGGAATTTCCATAGCAACAAAATGAATATGGGAGAAATGGGGGAGGCCCGCCTTTAGAACAACCAGAATAAAATTAAAGTTAGCCGATGGGCATGTGGAAAGACCCATGGGATTGCTAGAAGCGATAGTGGTGTCTTCTTGTGGTATAGAGTATGCACATACTTTTGCCATAGTTGACTTTGGCAAGAAAAATAACTATGAAATCATCCTTGGAAGACCATTCATGAGGCAACTCAAGATGGTACAAGATTGGGGTTATGATTATCTATACTTGAGACATGCTGAAACCACAAGACGTGTAAATATGAGAAATCATAGTTACCAAGATGTAACTAGAACGCCCGTGGAAAATTTTGATTCTGCAACACAAAGTGGATCAACAGACCATCCGTGGATGGGCAAAAAGAAAGAAATCTGGATGTGCGGAGCATCGGAATGTAGTGACTTTGGGAGAAATGAGAATGCCTTAGAGAGGGTCTTAGAAGATGATGCTTACATAAGAGAACCTTTTTCGGAAGAGGCATTAGAACCGCTAGAGTGGACTCAGATATTGGCTACTTTGGATGTCTGTGTTAATGAGACCACACCAACAAAATTTTGCGATGAGAATGGGTATGACATAGTCCCCTACTACATGCTAAGGGTTCTGGGTGAGACAGATGACGAATCTGAGTATGAGTTCAAAATAGGGTTATCAGCTATGGGGATAGCACAAAACCAGATACCTAGCCCGAATACTGGTCATATAGAAATAGGTGCTCTTTGCGATCAGTGTGCGATAGCACACTTGATTACAAACTGTCCAACTCGAATACATAGTACAAAGGAGGAGCCGCAAGTCAACAAAGCAAAGTTGTAGGAAGAAGGGCTAAGATCCAAAGAAGATGCTTCAGGTCCAGCGCCTACGAACGAGCAATATGAAGACTTGGAATCAATCAAAGAAGAGGTGCAGCAAGTGACAGGAAGTTCAGACACTATTGGTGACATTTCAACAGCTGAAGTCGAGGAAGAAGAGCCTATGACTCTATGGGAACCAAATGTTGATTTTGTCTCTCCAAAAGACATATTAGAGGAAATGGTGGTCAAGCTGGAGGTAGAACACACAGACGAACTCACAAGTGTGAACAATGAAGAAGAAGACGACAAGGAGTCCAGGCCAAAGATTGCTCAAGTCACTCAAGAGAACACAGGCAATCTAGTACCAAAGAAGATCAACTTTTTGCTAAGTGCACAAGACGGAGTCAAGATGAATTTTATGGCAGAAGTTGATACAAATTCCATGACTAATGTTATGTCATATGGCATGTGGTTACTTCTAGGTAAGCCAAAGCTTTATGATATTCAGATAAAGGTAAATCTCTCACCTGAAGTAGATGTTATAAGTATGGGGATTGCAGAAGCTACTCTCCAACTACACTCACAGAATGTCAAAGAAAAATTCTTGGTGGTAGATTCTCAAAAAATGGGAACACACTTGATTTTGTCCAAGCCACGGGCACAAGTCTTTGAAGACGAGCCGGAATCTTCAACAATGGTCATCACGAAAATCTATCAAGTGGAAACAGAGGTCAAGCCTACCACAGTTCAAAGATTCTTGGCTATTGAAAAAGGCAAAGCTAAAGTAAGCCCACAGTCTCTAGCCCAGCCAATGCAAGTGCAAGACAAAGCCTCTACATCAAAAGCCAAACCATCAACAAAACAATGGAAACCCAAACAAAAAGTCTATCAACCAAAGTTTCCATCGCCCGAAAGTCTCCAAAGGAAGTCAAAACAGGTCAACCAAGTGCTAGTATCCAAGGCACAGATTAAAGTTAATGATCCAATTTGGATACAATCACAGGAACAACCTCAACAAGCAAAGGTAACAGGATGGATCACATCAAGCGAGTCAATTATTGCACAAGGCTACAAGAAAGGAAATTCAGATGTTTGGGTCAACAAGCCCAAGATAACAGCCTGGCGATATCCATCCCATGACAACCACTCAGTCAGGAATCAACAAAGCCGTCAACGTCAATCACATAACTTAACCAAGAGAAAGGACAGGTACAAAAAGAAAAAGAGAAGGTCTTCCACTGAAGATCACCTCCAAGCAAGTCCAAAGATTCATTCCAATCGAGTTACTCGAAGCACAAGGATTCTATGAGGGTAACTTTCAAATCTAGTTACCTAAGGTAGTAGCTTATCAAGGAATCACCAAGGAAAAGCAAGAAACATCAAGAAATGAAGAGTAGCCACCCACTACACCCAAGAGTACTACAACCTATAGATAGATCCCTCGTCAATTACTACAAGAGCAAGGCTTTTACAAAAGTAGCAGCCATATTTGGAAATTAAAGACAAGGTACCATCAAGTCAAAGAAGAAACAAGGCAAGTGGCAAAGGAGATCACACCAGGCCTAAGAACAATGTGGGCTCCAAAATCCGCGATTGAGGCTCAACAACAAGAAAGATACACAACTCCTTTACAGCCTCTTAACAACAAAAAGAAAGCAACGATAAATGCGGAGGTCACAGTTTTGAAGAACACTATCTGGAAGAAGAAGACTTCATCAACCATTGCTTCAACATCAATACCTGTATAATCAAGCGACCACAATTTGCTACCAAGGAATGAAGAGCAGATATATGCCAATGTATTGGACAACATGGCATCTCAAACAGAAACTAATGAGAAAGGCCTAAACATCAAAAGCATATGGAATTGGATTTCAGGCCGCGATCAGGTAAGTCCAAGCCTCCATTAAACTTATATGGCATAAGAGTCTAGAGTCGGGCAGCTAAGCCACTAAATGAGCAAAGTGTCAAACCCAAGCTTCAAGTTAATATTTTTCTGTGGTCTATGAGTCTAGCTAATAGGTATAAGCTCAAGCTGGAGAGTTGAGCATACATAAAGTCATGTCCCTCATGCTAGAAGAGGTGAGCATAAGAGTCAAAGTCCATATAATATATAAGGTGGAGAAGGCGGAGTAGTCAAAACAAAACACTCACGCACTTGACACAGTGAGGAAGAGTGAAAAACCTCGACAACGAAAACCCTTCTTGTGAGTAGTGAAAGCTTTTGAAGCACTCATGCTATATGTTTTGATCGCTATACTAACTCCATGAAGAACCCATCAATACTCTTCTCTCGCACCGCATCTTGTTTAACATGCATAACTCTGTGCACGCATATAGATGTCCCATCATTGGACATATGCATTAGGCACTCTTTTTTATTCCACCCATGCACTTACACAAACAAATGACGATATCGCCACACTACTAATTGCAAATGACGATATCCCCAAACACTTATCCATGTATATCAAGCCCATACTAGTAGCCATATGGCCATATGTACTAAAACTCAGCATAACTCTATAACATCAGAACCTAAGTACATATAGCCTCACATTTAATTATGACTAAAGACATTTTTTCCCACTGGGTTTTTCCCTTTAGTCTTATCCAGGTATCCAAGACCTTCATTTTGTATATACGCTACATTTTACTTTTACTCTTTTATTTTTTATAACAACAAAAACAAGAAGAACCACGATATCCCCACACTACTAATTGCAAATCTACTGACAAATCAAAAGGGAGAGGCCAAAAAACAGTTTGACAAAGCTTCAAGTCAACTTACAGGTACGACTTCCAGATAAAAACCACAGGAAAAGCATACTAGAGCTACAATGACAATGACCTGCTGCACCAACAAGTCGATACAACCTCATGCAATTCACGATACAAGAACCAATCGGTGGGGGAGAGTTCCAGGCTTCCGATACACTACAGGTACAACTTCAAGGCAGCTTTAACATCACGCAAAGTAGCCAACTACAGAAGAGGCTGCCACAACAACTTCAACCAACACCAAGACATCAAGAACTCGTCAAGGCCAATAAAGACATAGGGTCTTGTCGGGGACGACAAGAATTCGGAGCGGGAGAGTGTTGAAAGCCAATGTTAGCGGGTATGCCGCGACGGACGATGGAGCACAGCGAGAACATAGACCAACAAACTATCAATCCGAGGACGTAGCTAACCCGACTAGGGCATGGAGGCAATCTCTGGGTTGTCAACCCTGAGATAGACATGAACAACACTCTACAGTCACTAATCCTACCACAACACTACCATAAAGCAAAGAAACAGACAACGCATCCTACGAAACACTACAAGCTCAAAACAGTCTCAAATCATATCAAAATGACTCGAAATCGGAGGGCAAGACTCACAAGGACATATCCTATATGGCCAAACACCTAAACCCTGAAAACCATAACTGTAAGATCTCTAATCGATGTCACGATAGACTCAAAACAGCAATTTCCAAAGGTCCGGAACTGATCTACAAAGACATCAAGATGAAGAGCTTCTCCCTTGATTCTAATGACTACTCGATCATTCAGAACGGATGTCGTTTGAGGTACTTACGACCAAATATAGCTTGTAGCAGGCGGGCTCGCGATGTGGTCCTCGGCTTGCATTGCTTGCGTTGACGCAGAGAGCTCCTCGATGCTAACACGCTCCTACTCTCATATCTGCAATGTGATTAGTGTGTGCGATGGTGTGTGTGCGTGAAGCTCACTACTCTGTGTTGCAGAACCCATGACTGTATATTATTTGAGATAACGTAATGTGTTTTACAAAGCCTTAGGTTTCAGCTTATATACAAAGCCTTCAAACCTAATGTCCGGCCAAATGACCTGAATTGTCCCTAGGCTTCTACAGAGCTTAATTACAAGAAACTAAGTTGGCTTTTCTCATTATATAAGCATCTGCGGCCAAAATACAAGAACCGACTTAAAATATGAGGTTCTAGTAAACATTACAAAAGTGGCCGTAATGGCTCAAAATAATAATAACGGGATATTCGATGATGTCCATGAACTCGTATCTTCATGTTGCAGCATCCATCTTCATCTTCATTACTTCATCACCATCTTCATGTGGAATCTTTACAGAATCTTTGAGGAGTCTTAATGGAATCTTTATGGAAACGTTGTTGAAAGGGCGTCCTTTCAACACTTGGTAAGAGGGACAGGACTTTGAAGTATGCCTAACCATAATTTGCTCCCAATGGAACACGCATGATCTTTTGTTTCAGGCATTTTCTTATTTTCACCACCAAAAGTAAACCGTACAACCAACAATCCAATTTGCATTAGCCTCATCTGCCATGAAACCTTTAAAATTGGGTTTCTCAAATCCCAGATCCATCACCACCTTGTTAAGAATTCTCCAAAACTCAATCTACGTTTGTTTATTTTCAACTGTAAATTCACACATTGCAAAATCTAAAAGTTTTTGAACGTAAGGATGATATATATGAGCGGACATAATAGGCCATCCATCCAATCTATGCACATGGTCATAGTGCACCCACATATCTTGGAAGTCTACCTCTAGGATGCACACGATTCACCAAGTCCACCTCACTACCAGGACCCATTGTAGACATTTTGAAAACATGACGTTGTTTTTGTGCTCCCAACTAACCTGGAAATAGAAAACACTCTGCAGGTATGGGTATCGGCTATTGCTCTTTAATTTCAATATGGACTCAAATCCCATCAAAGTGATACCCTTGGCTTTTTTTGCTATTTCCAAAATCTGTTGCACACGATGCTTATTATAGAGTGGAGTCACTATGTCAAGGAACGTGGAAAATTGATCTTCAACCAAGGGAGTATTCTTAGAGTGGCCCATAAGCCTATCCATTACTATCTCTTCTATTGTTACTCTCTCCAACTATTTGAAAGGATCTAAAGCTACCCGTGCAAGCAAAGCTTGGGAAATAACTTTGTCAGTAGCTCTACTTTCAACCCTCAACCACTAAATGCTTGTGATAACCAAGATGAATTACACATCTACTAACAAACTCCTTTTCAATGGGGAGGCAATAATAAATGATTGCAACACAAGCATTTACATATTTTGGCATCTAATGACAATGGGCACACACAAGCTTGCCATATTCTACTCCATTTAATCCCCTTCATGGTGCTTCTCATAATCATTTCCTTTCACTGACTCTCATTTGGAAGATTTGTTCTCAAATGATAACTAAAATCAAGATTGACACACCACAAATGGCCATAGCATCTGCTAAAGCGCACGACACCTTTGAACAAATCACTACTACAAGTCACATGTTCCACCCAAGAATGTCCATCAAAATGTTGTTTCATACCATTCATACTTGAGTTTTCACCTCATGGAGGCAACTCAAAATCAATATACCATCATAATGACATGTGAGCTCAGACACTTGCACAACTTTTTGAACTTGACTCAAGGACATGACAAGGTTAGTTTGCAGTGGTGGTAGGGTTATAATGAAGTCAATGACACTCACATGGATGCCTCAAGTCGTCTATTTTTTCTTTGATCACCATCGGTGAAACTTTTGAGCCATCAGTATTAGGAATAAACAAGAGGTGACAAGAATCTTGTAAAACTGTGAAACCTTGTGGTCAAGGGTGTAAATTTGGTCACAACATTGTTCTCTCTACTTTCAAGATGATCATTATCTCCTGACAATGTTAGAGGATACTTAGAAAAATCTACATTTTGAGTATCAAAATGTTGTTTAATCATGTCAACCTTGAACTCTTGAAACCAACTGTCATATAGAAGAACAAGCTTTTGACCTTGCCGGGTTTCGTAGATTGTAATGTGTCTGCTCATTGCTATAGCAGAATAGACATGATATAGCGAGAAAATAGAAAGGATATAGTGAGAAAATAGAAAGGATGATAGTCACCACAATAAAAAGTGTTATTTCAAATAATGTTTCTTCTAATATTTTAAAATGTCATAAATATTGTAGGCGGCATTTTCTTTTGTCACGAGCACAAGAAATATTATACAATGATTTCTATTTGAAGATCATCCTTGGAAATCGAGCAGTTGTCAGAGTCTTGAAGTTGTTACTCGTAGTCATAAAATGGGTCTCGAGATTAAGGGTAGAAAAATACAATTTTCTTAGCGCGTGAAAATAATTGCAAACTTAAAATATTGACATTAAAAGAAATTGCACTAAAACTCGTCAATATTTCCTTTTTTTAAAAGGCATTAATCGTGATTTTAAAAGGACACGAGTATTTTCTTATACTAAATGGAAAAAAGGACCCGGGTTTTTGTCTTGCCTCATTTGGCTGTCTACCCTTGTTTGAAACATCGATCTACTATAAAATTTAACCTAAGGTCTGCCTCGACTCCTACCTCAGTTGCGTTGCACTAAAAATTGCACAGGCTAAGGTACAAATGTTCTCTGTTCTGCCGACTAGTCGCTCCTTGCAAGAGGTATCACAACTCCCACTTGCTGCTCCTCAGTCAGCACAACCATCCTTGCAACAAAACCTGGGTCAGTGCTGCAAACAATTAGTCCGCACTGGTGAAGATTGATTGTAGCATCAAAGTAGGATTTTTTGCAAGGATGGTCGTGTTGGCTAAGGAGCAGCAAGTGAGCGGAAATTTTCAAAAAAATTTAAAGTTTTGCATGAGAAATGTGCACTAAATTACGTTCACAAATAATAATTGCAAAGTTGCTTCATATGCAGTGAGTGAGCGTAAAGCCTTAGATTTATATCATCTTGTCATTTTGTTATTGTAATTGAAAATTTTCTTTCTAATGTTGCCGTCGGCAGTTGCTTCTTCCCTTCCACAACGTCTACAACACAAAAATGTCACCACGCCGACGTCCCACTTCTAGGGGGCTTCTAGGTAAGCCAAATTGAATAGCTGCTAGATCCTGCAGCAGCAGCAGATGGCCATTCAATTGCAAGAGAGTTTGCAATGTTGTTACAACTAGTCTATGTCGGTGCGGGCTGATTGTAGCATCATTCCAAACTCTCTTGCAACTGAATGCACATTTGCTATTGTAGGATGTTGAGTTTATTTTGAAGAATTTTCTACAAAAATTTTGTTATTTTTTGGATTGCTTGATACTTGGTTTTACAATATCAAGTAAGTGCATTATGTAAACTTTTAAAAACTGTTGAGCTTGAGACCTTCTAGCTCAATGTAATCATGCCAAAACAAGGCCCTTGACTTGCTCTTGGAGTTGGCTGTTCCGTGCCGACGCAAAACAATTCCAATAGCTATCCAACTCCAAGAGAAGGTCAAGGGCCTATTTTTGAATTTTTTTTAATGTTAAGAATTTTTTCCCATGTTTTTGTAAATGTAAGGTATATTATTGTTTGCTTAGAACTAGATATTCATGTTTTTTTGTGTGAAGTTGAGGGTCGACAATAGATGTGGTAAATATGGAATGATTTTGACATTAAAAAAGCAATTGTTGCTCAAATCAAGCCCATAATCATGATAGTGAGCAATTTGAAAATTTGGGCTTCTATTTTCTAGTGGAAAGGACATAGCATGCTCAGTGTGGTTCTAGATAAATTGAATCCACCAAAAAAATCAAAAGCTTTGAATCGAGTAAAGTGTGCCTCAATTTTGAGATGTTATGGATTTAATAGTGACAGGGTTCATATGCTTATCTGACCTTATTTCAAAGTCTACTATGTTAAGAAAGAAGATACTCATGTTCTTGGTTTTAACCTAAACAACTAAGCGTTTATTGTGATGGATTAAGTAAATGTTATTTTGAGACCAATGATAGAAAGGATTAATTAATTTGTGCTTGAAAATTTGTGTGTAGTCCTGCAATTGGATGATGTTCTTGTTGAAAGGGAAAAGAGTCTATGCCTCTTTATCCTATATGTAGTGATCTGGTGAGCTCTGTGACAGTTACAGAGGACTTTGATGACAATGATCCTATTGGCGATGAGAGCAAGAGTACTGACATTGGCTTAGGGTCAATGAATGAAGTTGATGTTGAAATAGCTACACAACAAGCATCTTTGGAATTGGTTCCATTTCATATTGCCCCTGAAATCGGACCACTTGCTGATGATGTGGATGATAGTCATCTGCATATGGATAGAGGAGAGGACATTCTCAAAACCACAAGGGTTTTTAGTTGATTTGAGTGCCCTCTAGTTTCTTTGTGTAGACTCATTCCATATGCTCGTGTATGTGGTCTTAGATCGCATGTTTCTAGATTGAAAGCCGCATTTGCCAAAGAAGGTTACATAAAGAAAAAAGGTGCCTTTAAAGTTTCACTGCAAACATGTCACAAGGAACAAACATTGGTGACAAGTAATCATTGTTCTTTCAAAATAGTTTTGTGGATTGAAATATTACTTTTGCTTTAGATTGTTTAATGATGTTTTGGAGTCTCATTTATTTTTTTAAATCGGTGATATTGTTGACACATGGGACCCACTTTGGAAAGACATAAATAGAGAGTATGAAGAGGAGTTAGCATTGCATCCGCAACTAGAGTCACTGCTTGGTAGAATGTTCTACGTGTGGGAAAGCAATAACAGGATAGTAGCATGGCAAGCAAAAGTTAGAGAAATGTTTTCCAATAGGAAGGCGAAGCATTGTAGGGTCTTGTGTACTATCATCGACCCCACAAAGGTTTCCAAAATATCATCATTGACGAGCTTGCAATGCATGAATTTGTGAGTGAGACTATACTCATGTTTGTAGATAAACTTTATATGATTGAAGGTTAATTAACTTACTAATATTTTCATCAGTATGAACACCCATGTTTTACTGTCATCTCATCTACGAGATGAGTTGGTAAATTGTGCAAACATTTTCTCTTCGAATCATGAGGATTACCTTCGTGCATTACCAGAGAATGACCAAAAATTGATCGACACTCCGTGCAAGAGAACCACAAAGGGAGAGGAGCCATGGAATCCTCTTACACGAAGATATCTAGCCAGGCTTCTTTTTTATGTAAGTGTGTTTGACATTGGATCTCTTTTTTGTATGCTTTATTTGAAGCTTTTTGTTTTGAAAAAATTAGCTTATTTTGAAGGTTACTAAGCTAAAGAGAAAGAAATCATTGCTTTCTAAAGAGGACTTGAAAAAAGAAGAGACTAAGATCATGAAGATCTTTATTATAAATATTCAAATCGTGTAGGGAAGGTATATAACCATCTCTTGGTGTTTTCTTTGATATATGGTAAGAGGGGATTTTAATTGATTAACATTATTGTTTGGTAGATTCTCAACATTGTTGACCTAAGGTAGGGAAGGATTGGTTTGATTGTGTGATGAGACTTCAATGGGGGGAAGATAGTTAGACCACTCTAGAGAAACTTAACTTGATTGTTCTACATGATGCTTTCATAGAAAATAAAAACTTATGGGTGTCCTTACTAGAGGCAAGCAAGATCACTCGTGATGCTTATTGCATGGTGAAAGGAGACCACAAGTTTTGAGGGTGAGCATCTTGATGCAAATGGTTTATGAAAAATTGTGAATGTTTGAGTTATTCGTTTGATTTTTTTTGCATGCTTGGTGTGAAAGGTGGCTAAAACGAGAAGGAGCTTGTAAGGTCCCTCCCTAAACCCTAGAGCCATTCAAAACTTTTTCAACCTAGAAAATAATTTAGAAAAAGCAATACCAACAAAGAAGTCATGCAGACAACGAGACTTTACTCCAGAATGAAAAGACAAGGATATTTTGGATAAGAAATTACGTCATCCCTATATTTTTCCAAAAAGATTAAGATTATTTTTATACTTCTTCGTCAAAATCCGTGTGGGAACTGATCTAGATCGGGAACTGGGAGAAAAAGGGACTAACTTGATTGAAAGATAAAGTTAAGAGATAAGAACTAAGAAGAAAATTGAGGTCCAATAGGAATTAAAAAGAGAATTGGGATCCAATAGCATTTGAGAAGAGAATTGGGATCCAATAGGAATTAAGAAGAGAATTGGGGTCCAATAGCATTTGAGAAGAGAAATGGGATTCAATAGCAATTGAGAGGAGAATTGGGGTCCATTAGGATTTGAAAAGAGAATTGGGGTCCAATAGGAATTGAGAAGAGAATTGAGGTCCAATAGGAATTGAGAAGAGAATTGAGGTCCAATAGGAATTGAGAAAAGAATACCCACCATTTCCTATATAAGCACCCCCTCTCCTTTGCAATTTTACACACACATATTGCTAAGCTACTTGCACACTTGCCATGCTCAAGATTATGCTTAAGTAAATCAAGGTTTCCATTAAACTTTTCTCTTGCTCTCTCCCTCTCTTGAAGGCCAAACCCTTGAGGGTTTTGTGAAGAAGCTCCTCTCTCCTTCCTCTTCATCCTAAATCCCTTTCCTTCCTCCTTGAGCCTCACATCTCTTCAAGAAGGACTTCAACCCCACTTCCCTCTTGTTTAGAGGAGGTAATCTTCATTAAAACACTAGGAAGGTTTATGTGCATCATTTTAGGTTTAAGCTTTATTGGTAACCTTGGAATTAAGGTTAAGTATTAATGGTAGTTAGGAATCATAAATTTAAGCTTCAAAGGTAGAATTGCACTCGTAAGCTAAGCTTTAATGGTAACTTTGTACTTAGGTGTAAGCTTTAGTGACTACTTTGCATTTTTAGGTTTAAGTTTTAATGGAAACCTCGTAATTAGGGTTAAGTGATAAGAGTATATATGCATCATAAAATTAAGCTTCAAGGTAGATTTTCACTCGTAAGCTAAGCTTTAATGGTAACTTTGCACTTAGGTGTAAGCTTTAGTGACTACCTTGCATTTTTAGGTTTAAGTTTTAATGGAAACCTCGCAATGAGGGTTAAGTGATAAGAGTATCTACGCATCATAAAGTTAAGCTTCAAGGTAGATTTGCACTCGTAAGCTAAGCTTTAATGATAACTTTGCACTTGGAAGTAAGCTTTAGTGACTACCTTGCATTTTTAGGTTTAAGCTTTAATGGAAACCTCACAATTAGGGTTAAGTGATAAGAGTATCTATGCATCATTAAGTTAAGCTTAAAAGGTAGATTTGAACTCATAAGCTAAGCTTTAATGGTAACTTTGCACTTAGATGTAAGCTTTAGTGACTACCTTGCATTTTTAGGTTTAAGCTTTAATGGAAACCTCGCAATTAGGGTCAAGTGATAAGAGTATCTATGCATCATAAAGTTAAGCTTCAAAGGTAGATTTGGTCTTGTAAGATAAGTTTTAGATGTAAGCTTTAGTGACTACCTTGTATTTTAGGTTTATGCTTTAATGAAAACCTCGCAATTAGGATTAAGTGCTAAGAGTATCTATGCATAATTAAGTTAAGTTTCAAAGGTATATTGCACTCTTAAGCTAAGCATTAATGGTAATTTTGCACTTAGGTGTAAGCTTTAGTGACTACCTTGTATTTTAGGTTTAAGCTTTAATGGAAAGCTTGAAGACTCATGAATTATAGGACGACCTTCTAGCTTCTTAAAATGGAAAGCTAGGCGCCATAAGAAAAGAGTAGTTGTCTAAACTCGATAGAAGTAGTTCAATTTTTGGTATTGAAGAGTATTTTTAAAGTTGTCAATTTCAAGTTTGTTTGCAAATACGGGATGGGGGAGATAGGGGATAACTTCGCAGAATTAACCTCCGTGTTGTTTTGAACCGAAAACTCTACAAGCTTCCATGGAGATGTCCCATGGATGGCAAAAGATTGCAAAAACCTGGGAATCAATAAAACGGGGATTGAACTTAAAAAGTTTGCATTTCCAAAGAGACATTAACCAGTAAATGCCTATGGCAAAAACTCGCTTGTATTTTCTAAATAAACTTGGCTGGTAGATAATTAATGAAAGTAGGAATTAAGGTTGATAAATGAATGAACCTAGAAATTACCAACTAGGAGTTAAAAAGAAATCTCGAGAGGTGATAGGGATAGCACATTGCAAAACATAGATTTAACTAACTAAGAGTTTTGAAGATTGTCTGGAAATGACCGGAAACCAAGACGGATCTTCTTGGGGTCAATTTCATTGAAAGGCCGGCCCATTGAGAGGATTCTCTTGGGGAACTTGACGGAGATTGGCCCTTTTCGGCTAGGACAGCGTAACCAGAAAGTTGTTATACCTAGGTCATTCATGCCCGAGGGATAAGGGATAATGGGTTTGTTTTATTTTTTCCCGGCAAGGTGAAGTACCTGCGGTATCTTATTGAAAATCGTCCATAATCTGTGTATGGCCTGATGCCAATAGTTGGATGAGAAGGTCATACTCAGGAAGGATGATGTGCATTTAATTAAGGAAATTTGTTCAGCTTGGTTGCTTAAAAAGGAACTGAAAAGGGTAGGAATATAGGGGCTATCATGTGCATTTGTCACCAGACGGTGCTATACCTCTTGAAATAAAATACTTAGGAAGGAATGATTAAATTACTTGATGAGCCTTTTCCAAACACTTAATTTTGGGAAATATTGTGAAGGTGTTGCCATTTTGATGGCTTGTAACTGATTATCTTTGCCTGAATGGGGAGGCAAAATGAATTGGTCGAAACTAAATGTGTTGCCTGATTAGTTAGGAAACTAGTTACAAGCTAACTATAGTAGATAAAGGAAAGGAAATCAATTAAAAGTTTCTAAATAAAGATCTGGTGGGAACAAACACATGAATGTCCCTGAACGAGGGTATGCAATAGATTGCATGCTGCTTGTCATTTGATGATGTCTGATAGACTACTGTCTTCCTGATTTTGTAGTAGTTGAGTACTACCTCGGGAAGGGATTTTCATGAAATGGCTCGGTGGGTGGGCGGATCCGGAGGGTCATATGGCCGGATGTTGATTTAAAAATTTTATGTTAAATGGTGAGACTACGTAAGATAAAAATGGGTAACCGGGGACGAGCAAGACCGGGTAGGATTGCAAGATTCCTCTTCTTAGGGGGAAGTGATAACTACCATGCTTGCTTGTCAGGAAAAAGGAGTTATTGCCATGAACCAAGGGAGAACAAGAAAGCAAGAGAAGATCCTCAAGTTAAAGATCAAGAGAATCAAGACTAAGGACCACGATTTTGGGTGCGAAAAGCTATCAAGGACAGATTGATTATGAGAAGCTGATAGAATCATTGACTGAAGGGATGTACCCCCTTGGGTTGGCATTTGAGATAGACTGGAGTCC
The DNA here is from genome assembly GCF_014529385.1 of Adiantum capillus-veneris. Taxonomy (NCBI): domain Eukaryota; kingdom Viridiplantae; phylum Streptophyta; class Polypodiopsida; order Polypodiales; family Pteridaceae; genus Adiantum; species Adiantum capillus-veneris. Next base: position 29,517 of record NW_028221757.1, read on the forward strand.
TGTCTGAGTGTCGGTCCCAATTTGGAGGGGTACTTGCAGATGAATCTATGTCATTCCTTGGAACGGTCTGGAGGATTGAGGGAGCTGAGTAGGGTCGAGTCGGGTATGGCCTTACCAAGTGGTATCAGAGCCTAATTTTGAATCTTGGAGCTTGAAATTTAGAATTTTGAAATTTTGGATTAATACATGAGAGAAAAACAACTCAGTCTAGCACCCAAATTTCAATAATATATTACAAAATGAGGTCTTGATGTTCCAATAAATTATTTAAAAATTTTCAAGATGGCTTGGGATCTGCCATAAGAAATTCAGTGGATTATCTATGAGAGGATGGAAACTGCTACGATGGATCGAAGGCTCGCTATGTTGGAACATTTTAGGGAGCTCTTATCTCTAGATACCTATACTTGTCCCTGAGATTTAAGCAAGTGGGAAGTGTGAGTAAAGTTGGAAATGAAGGATATAGAAATTTGTGAAAGAATAGGTAATGCACTTGTGCGAAGACGCATGGAAGTGGCATAAATGAATGAAGATGCATGCACTTGTGCGAAGACACATGAAAGTGGCATTGATGAAAATTTTATTGAGCTTTACTTGTCATTTTCCCTTAAGCTTAGTAATAAGGAGCAAGATTGGGTAAGGTAGCTACCGCATGAAGAATTAATTATGGGACATTGGCTGGAAGATAATTTTGAGTAGTAATGAAGAAATCCAAGAAGTTCTTGTGATTAGCCACAGATAAAGCTATAAGTATATATAGCAAGACTCGTTTTGAAATTACTGATAGCTTGGAATATTCAAGAAGAAGAATTTTATAAGATAGTCCTAAAATAATGGGGCTAGTCGAACCAGAGAACACGTTAGTCATGTTAAGACACCTTATCGAACTTTTCTCTCCTAAGAAAAATGCCATTTCTACTAAGAAATGGAGAACATGTGGGTCAACTGGAGTTACACAGTTAATGGGGACACGTACAACTATTGAATAATTTATGGATTGCAATGATGAGAGAAAGCTGGGATTGGGACCAAAGAGATATGGTATGGTCCAACCTTATTTCCAGATTTTTAAAGTAAATTTTTACTTATAGCATCTCAAGTCAAATAGGAAAAGACAGTAAAGAGGACGTGCTTAAAAACTCAAAAGGAATCAAGATGGGAAAGTGTAATAGATAAGCTCATAAATATTGCAGACAATTAAACTCCGAAGAAGAATAAGAAAACAAACTTATGAGTTAGCCAAGAACTCAAAGTTGGAATTTTTACTCAAGACTATCATAGACAGAAGACCCTTTGCTGAAAGCACTAAATAGAGATGTCTTTAAGAATTTAATTAAAGAGGAGAGACTGACATTTCAAGACAAAGAAGTACGGACGATATTGAAATTTTTCAAAAAATGGTTATTTCTTCAATTAAAGCCAAAAAGGATTACAAGGGAGGCAGGAAGTAATTACAAGAGAGACAAGAAAGTTTACAACTCATGAAGATCCTCTAATATATGGTCACATAACCAAGTATCGCAAGCGTCACACATGTTAGGATGCTCACCCTCTAGAATGGTTCTACGAGAAACACCTTGAGCAAATTCTCGGGTATGAGCTGAGAAAAGAAAAGGACCTCTAAGAGGAAGACTCCAAATGGTATCGAGGCAAAAATCTTGGAATGGGGGATAAACTGCACAAGCAAGAACAACCTTGTGGAGAACCCAGGATCTGGTGTCCTTTTGACACAATAGTATCGAGGGCCAAGTCCCAGAGCCTCTGTAACCATAGCAAGTCGGGTATTGTTGGGAAAATGGTCTCTACCCCAGAGAGTCACTGTTGTGAGATGTCGCCGTGTCTTCCATATCGTCTGGTCGACACAAGAATTTTGATTGAGGAAAGAGGAGATCTTTGTATCGCTCTAAGAACTGTCTTTTAACTGCCTGATCTGCACTCTGTAAGTGAGAGATGCGTATAGGAAGAACCAAGTCTTCTTGCCAAGATGCCATCAGATAAGAAAATGACTAAGTTACAAGAGAGTGAAGATCACAAAAATAAGAGGATAACAAGTGTTGATAAAGAAGGGATTACCAGTAGCTTATAAAGAGGAAGTAGCGTATCGAAGAAGCCACAAACGGGATGACTAAGTTACAAGAGAGTGAAGATCACAAAAATAAGAGGATAACAAGTGTTGATAAAGAAGGAATTACCAGTAGCTTATAAAGAGGAAGTAGCGTATCGAAGAAGCCACAAACGCGATGAATTATTCAAGAAGATAGATTACTAAGAAAGATTTCCCATGACTCCAATATTATATTATCAGATTTTTGGGGATGAAGAAGTGTAAGAGAGAAGTCAAGTTGAAAGCGTTAACAAGAAGTTAAGTCGCAAGACGTATCCAAGAAGCTTCATCAATTACATATTTTATTCGAGTTGACGACAGCTCTTTCTTTTTTTGTTGGGGAGAGATGCTGCCTTCAATAGACTCAAAGACCTCTTGACCAGCAATCCTGTCCTCATCAACCCTAACTAATTCACTCCTTAGCTCTTCTTTACCCAAGGAAGTTCAACAAGAAATTTAGGTAGACCCTATCTTAGACCTCTTCTGGAAGAGATTCAAGCTCAGAACCCGAGGGAGCACTTAACTAACTATACCTTAGCAGATGGTCTTCTTTAGTACCTGGAAAGCTTCAACCCCTAGATATTCCTCAAATGAAGTGGGAATGTCTAAGTATGGACTTTGTTACAAGTCTTCCAAAGACAACTGGAAACTATGATTCTATTTTTTTGTCATAGTAGATAGCCAAAAAATAGCCAACTTTTTAGTCCCTCTTTGATTAGCCGACCCATCTCTTCATAGTCCTACCGCTAAGTCTACCCTGGAAGAGATGGATCGTCAACTTCTAGTCATTAGAGACAACCTGAAGAGAGCTAGTGATAAGTAGAAGAGCTACGCTGATCTTCACCGCTCCGCTAGAAGCTTTAGCGAAGGCGAACAAGTTTTCCTTAGAGTCAAACCCAAACGCAACTCCTTAAAGCTAGGGAAATTTCGTAAGCTTGCATTCAGATATTGTGGACCTTTTGGAATCAAATCAATATCTCCCTTTTGTCCAAACCCTTGATCATATTTTTTTGGTTGGTTCTTTGGAACAACTTATAATTATTCTTCAAGAGATCGATGATGCTTTTGATGTAATTTTTATGCGATTGTAGTCATATTTATGGAATTCGAGCATCTCTAGTCAATCAATTCTTTTGAGATTCAAATCATCTATGGTGTTTTACAAGTCTAGTTGTTATGATACGTGAAATATATGATTACTAAGTGAAAGATGAGATAGTAAGCTTTAGACAAAAGAGAAATAAGGATGGAGAAAATAAATTGGGTACACAAGGGAGGAGATACTGCAAGGTTAATTGAAAGATCAATATGAAATCCTTTAACTGTCAAGAACATGGTATCAGTAGGATGATATTAATAGTGAAATCAGTCAACGCTCAAAACGGAAAAAGTTAAGTTTAGGTAAGAATGGTAAGATTTTTACAAAACGTATTGAGGCTAGATAGAGAGCGAAGTGAAGAAATGATCTTCAGACCTCACAAAAAAAAAACAATCCAGTCACACCAAAGAAAAAATACCTAGTTGAGTAAGATCACACTCAGTAATTAAAGTAACCCCGAGTCATTAAGACTTATTTATGATTAAGAATTTTGAGTCAACACTAAAAATACAAGAGATGTGTATTATTCAAGGGCCATACCAGCTTCACTATCCTTTAATCTAAATACCCTAAAGTTACTGACCATCTTCAATCATAAGTTCACCAAAGATTGAGTCTGACTACTCACTAAATCATGTCCCGAGCTGAGGACAGCTCATTCTTTCTGTTGGGGAGTTTGTAAGGTCCCTCCCTAAACCCTAGATCCATTTAGAACTTTTTCAACCTAGAAAATAATTTAGAAAAATCAAGACCAACAAAGAAGTCATGCGGACAACGAGACTTTACTCCAGAATGAAAAGACAAGGATATTTTGGATAAGAAATTACGTCATCCTTATATTTTTCCAAAAAGATTAAGATTATTTTAATCCTTCTTTGTCAAAATCCGTGTGGGAACTGATCTAGATCGGGAACTGGGAGAAAAAGGGACTAACTTGATTGAAAGATAAAGTTAAGAGATAACAACTAAGAAGAAAATTCGTGTCCAATAGGAATTAAGAAGAGAATTGGGGTCCAATAGCATTTGAGAAGAGAATTGGGGTCCAATAGGAATTAAGAAGAGAATTAAGGTCCAATAGCATTTGAGAAGAGAAATGGGATCCAATAGCAATTATGAGGAGAATTGGGGTCCAATAGGAATTGAGAAGAGAATTGGGGTTCAGCAGGAATTGAGAAAAGGATACCCACCATTTCCTATATAAGCACCCCCTCTCCTTTGCAATTTTACACACACATATTGCTAAGCTACTTGCATACTTGCCATGCTCAAGATTATGCTTAAGTAAATCAAGATTTCCATTAAACCTTGCTCTTGCTCTCTCCCTCTCTTGAAGGCCAAACGCTTGAGGGTTTTGTGAAGAAGCTCCTCTCTCCTTCCTCTTCATCCTAAATCCATTTCCTTCCTCCTTGAGCCTCACATCTCTTCAAGAAGGACTTCAACCTCACTTCCCTCTTGTTTAGAGGAGGTAATGTTCATTAAAACACTAGGAAGGTTTGTGTGCATCATTTTAAATTTAAGCTTTAATGGTAACCTTGGAATTAGAGTTAAGTGTTAATGGTAGTTAGGCATCATAAAGTTAAGCTTCAAAGGTAGAATTGCACTCGTAAGCTAAGCTTTAATGGTAACTTTGCACTTAGGTGTAAGCTTTAGTGACTACTTTGTATTTTTAGGTTTAAGTTTTAATGGAAACCTCGCAATTAGGGTTAAGTGATAAGAGTATCTATGCATCATAAAATTAAGCTTCAAGTTAGATTTGCACTCGTAAGCTAAGCTTTAATGGTAACTTTGCACTTAGGTGTAAGTTTTAGTGACTACCTTGCATTTTTAGGTTTAAGTTTTAATGAAAACCTCGCAATTAGGGTTAAGTGATAAGAGTATCTATGCATCATACAATTAAGCTATAAGGTAGATCTACACTCGTAAGCTAAGCTTTAATGGTAACTTTGCACTTAGAGGTAAGCTTTAGTGACTACCTTGCATTTTTAGGTTTAATCTTTAATGGAAACCTCGTAATTAGGATTAAGTGATAAGAATATCTATGCATCATTAAGTTAAGCTTAAAAGGTAGATTTGCACTCGTAAGCTAAGCTTTAATGGTAACTGTGCACTTAGATGTAAGCTTTAGTGACTACCGTGCATTTAGGTTTAAGCTTTAATGGAAACCTCACAATTAGGCTCAAGTGATAAGAGTATCTATGCATCATAAAGTTAAGCTTCAAAGGTAGATTTTCTCCCGTAAGCTAAGCTTTAATGGTAACTTTGCACTTAGATATAAGCTTTAGTGACTACCTTGTATTTTAGGCTTATGCTTTAATGAAAACCTCGCAATTAGGGTTAAGTGATAAGAGTAGCTATGCATCATTAAGTTAAGTTTCAAAGATAGATTTGCACTCTTAAGCTAAGCATTAATGGTAACTTTGCACTTAGGTATAAGCTTTAGTGACTACCTTGTATGTTAGGTTTAAGCTTTAATGGAAAGCTCGAAGACTCATAAATTATAGGACGACCTTCTAGCTTCCTAAAATGGAAAGCTAGGTGCCATAAGAAAAGAGTAGTTGTCTAAACTCGAAAGAAGTAGTTCAATTTTTGGTATTGAAGAGTATTTCTAAAGTTGTCAATTTCAAGTTTGTTTACAAATAGGGATGGGGAATATAGGGGATAACTTTGCAGAATTGACCTCCGTGTTGTTTTGAACCGAAAACTCTACAAGCTTCCATGGAGATGTCCCATGGATGGCAAAGGATTGCAAAAACCTGGGAATCAATAAAACGAGGATTGAACTTAAAAAGTTTGCATTTCCAAAGAGACATTAACCAGCAAATGCCTATGGCAAAAACTCGCTTGTATTTTCTAAATAAACTTGGCTGGTAGATAATTAATGAAAGTAGGAATTAAGGTTGATAAATGAATGAACCTGGAAATTACCAACTAGGAGTTAAAAAGAAATCTCGAGAGGTGATAGGGATAGCCCATTGCAAAACATAGATTTAACTAACTAAGAGTTTTGAAGATTGTCTGGAAATGACCGAAAACCAAGACGAATCTTCTTGGGGTCAATTTGATTGAAAGGCCGGCCCATTGAGAGGATTCTCTTGGGGAACTTGACGGAGATTGGCCCTTTTCGGCTAGGACAGCGTAACCGGCAAGTTGTTATACTTAGGTAATTCATGCCGGAGGGATAAGGGATGAATGGGTTTGTTTTATTTTTTCCCGACAATGTGAAGTACCCACGGTATCTTATTGGAAATCGGCCATAATCCGGGTATGGACTGATGCCAATATTTGGATGAGAAAGTCATACTCAGGGAGGATGATGTGAATTTAATTAAGGAAATTTGTTCAGCTTGGTTGCTTAAAAAGGAACTGGAAAGGCTAGGAATATAGGGGCTATCCTATGCATCTATCACCAGATGGTGCTATACCTCTTGAAATAAAATACTTAGGAAGGAATGATTAAATTACTTGATGAGCCTTTTTCAAACACTTAATTTTTGGAAATATTGTGAAGGTGTTGCCATTTTGATGGCTTGTAATAACTGATTACCTTGGCCTGAATGGGGAGGCAAGATGAATTGGTTGAAACTAAATGTGTTGCCTGATTAGTTAGGAAACTAGTTACAAGCTAATTATAGTAGATAAAGAAAAGGAAATGAATTAAAAGTTTCTAAATAAAGATCTGGTGGGAACAACCAGATGAATTTCCCTGAACGAGGGTATGCAACAGATTGCATGTTGCTTGTTGTTTGATGATGTTTGATAGACAGTTGTCTTCCTGATTTTGTAGTAGTTGAGTACTACCTTGGGAAGGGATTTTCATGAAATGGTTTGGTGGGTGGGCGGATCCGAAGGGTCAGATGGCCGGATGTTGATTTAAAATTTTTATGTTAAACGCTAGGACTACGTGGGATAAAAATGGGTAATCGGATGAGCGAGACCGGGTAGGATTGCAAGATCCCTCTTCTTAGGGGGAAGTGATAACTGCCATGCCTGCTTGTCAGGAAAAAGGGGTTATTGCCATGAACCAAGGGAGAACAAGAAAGCAAGAGAAGATCCTCAAGTTAAAGATCAAGAGAATCAAGACTAAGGACCACGATTTTGGGTGCGGAAAGCTGTCAAGGACAGATTGATTATGAGAAGCGGATAGAATCGTTGAATGAAGGGATGTAACCCCTTGGGTTGGCATTTGAGATAGACTGGAGTCCTGTCTAAGTGTCGGTCCCAAGTGGGAGGGATACCTGCAGATAGATCTATGTCATTCCCTCGAACGGTCTGGAGGACTGAGGGAGGTGAGTAGGGTCGAGTTTGGGTATGGCCTTCACAGAGATTTGCAAAGGATCTTAGATAAATCTAAGAAGCTTCTTGTGGACTATGTGGATGTGCCTGGAGGGATTGATATTCCTCCCTTGTGCACCATGGATATGTACTACACCGAGTTGATGGTGGAGGGAGGGAAATTTTTATTTCCTCTAGAGGTGGCTTTGGAAAACAAAATGAAGGATGTAGAGTTGAAAGCATTAAAGAGGATTGGTTATTGTCGCATGGCTTCTCAACGACTATTTTTGTAGCATAATATGTGCTTCAACTACTATACTAGGTATGTTAGTTAGAATACATATAATTATAATAAGCATTCAGAGCATAGTAGTAGTATGCTACATAGCATACTTGGTATGCTAGTTAGTATATTGAACATACTAACTAGCATATTTTGTGTCCCAACTAAGCATGCTTTGAGGTAAACAAGGTATGGTATCTAGCATATTGGGTATGCTAGTTAGAATACTGGGTATGCTAACTAGCATACTGGGTATTCTAGATAGCATATTGTACATAGCATATATGGTGTGCCAGCTAAGCATGCTTGTAGGTACACTGGGTATTCTAACTAGCATACTTGGACTACTAACTAGTATGCTAATTAGCATACTCTATATGCTAACCAGCATACTTGGAGTGATATCTAGTATGCAAATGAGCATATTGTTTATGCTAGCTAGCATACTTGGAGTGCTAACTAGTATGCTAATGAGCATATTGTGTATGCTAACTAGCATACCCAATAATTAGCACACCTAGAGTATACCTAGTATACATGTAGGTTGCATAATCAGTATGGTAGCTAGGATACATGGCATGCTTGTAAATTGACTCTCCAACAAAGTTCAGAACTTGAAAATGCTTATGTTAGTTTATTGAATGTGGCTGTAAAGATAGTTGTAACCAACATACAAGGCATTTATCAATATTGGTTGTGATAAATGTCATAGCCATATTCACACACAAGAACAAGGAACTGAGAGAACACGCAGCAAAAATAATGCTGAAAATTCTTAGTCACAACATACAAACTAAAGGGCATGTGCTATCGTAGATTGTTCATAGATTTTTGGGGTGATTGTGTACAATTACCTTCTCTTTGGGATGTGCTGCATAGGTATTTTGATACATCATACTAGCTCTCAACAATACTTTCTAGGTTTGTAACATAGTCAAGTGTCTCTATGTGACGTTGCGGGGGTCTAACTTTGTACAGAGATTACTACCACTTTGCATAAGACAAGGCTTCTTAATAGATGATGGGTGGCCTCCGTGGGAAGCACCATTGCCCTTCACCAAGTTTTGACCTTCCGCTCCAACCCTCCCGGCGGATGGCACACATATTGAGTACATTCTCTCCACACATCACCCATGCAACCTGATGGCTTGCAGAGACCTTTGTTGCCGCATGTCAATTCTTGAAAGCAAAGAAACGTGCAAACTTTGTAGTGATCTCCCTACAAGATGGAGGGGCTTGGTATACCTTATGGAACAAGAACCTGTAATCTTCAACCAGTCTCAGTTGCACATGATTCAAGTAAACCTTTGTATTCTTCTAGTAGTGCTACTTGAAAATAGTCATCCATCGGTCATAAGGGAGGTCTTCTTTTGTAAGATCCTTTGGAAGCACATCCTCCATGCTCATACCATACTCCTTATGGAGCTCTTTGGCTGAATAGAAAAACTTGGTTAGAAGAGGGTATTCCTCCATTTTGTTTTTTCTTGCAATGTGGAAACACGTTTCAGTAATGCAAAACTCAATACAAAAATTTTGAACTTCTCTTTAGCACATGGATGACCTTGCCAATACAAAAATTAAAACTGTGGAGTACCAAAACTATAAAGTACCAAATTTGGTACGGTAAAGCTGTATAGTACCTCAGTTTATATGTTAATCTTCAGTGCCCTACTGAGCTTTAAAAAATTTTTAATCTCATAGAACATTTGCTTGCATGCATGCAATGAAAAAAAAATAGAGAGCACTCAAGATACCATACACACACTTGCATGCATGCAATTTAGAAAGAAAAACGATTGGTCTCAAAACCTAAAAATCTTCAAATGACAATTGCTAATTTTTATGAAAGAAAACAAAATCCAGTGACACAAAACAACCATGTACACATGTGAAGGATGAACACCAACCTCTGGACTTTGTAGATGATCGCGTCTCATCCTCACCAAAAAGCGTTCCAGACTTAGCTGATTTCTCCACAGAGAAGTTCCCCTTGCTAGCTCTCATGTTTGGGGTGTTGATGCTTCAAGGAGATTTTATACTTGTGAGGAGGGACCTTGCATCCATGGTCCTTGGCAGCAGATTTCCTTGCAAGCATCCTCATAGTCGTGATGGTGCATAGCCAGAGACCTCACTAGCTGCACATAAGAATGAAGAACGTGCTGCCCGTGAGAGAGGTACAAGGCCGTCGCTAAAAAGGCTTGACAAAGGTGGTCTATGAGAGAGGTACAGAGCCATTGAGAGGTGTAGAGCTGCTACGAGGTGTAGGGTGCAGTGATTGAAGTGAGATAAAGAGTGGTAGTCGTCACATCACACGAGTGCAAATGTGCAACTCCCATCCATAATCACACCCATGTTTTTTTTGAAAGGAGTGGTGTTTTAATACATTTGTACTTTCAAATTCCTCCTCTCTCAAAAATAAAAAAATTATTACATTCCCTCCTACAATACTTTAATTTAGAGGACAAAAAAGGTTCCCTCCAAAACAACCTAGAATAATGTAGAAGTACCAACTAGGTAGGAGCAAAAAAGGTCCTTTTTTTGTACCACCAATGCATGCTTTCAGCCTAGTACAAAATAGCTTAATGGAATTTCTTTACTTGTGGGTGACAAATATTTCATTATGTGTATTTTAAACCTAATTGCTTGACCTTCAAACCATCTCTTATTTGTTGCAATAGAGATCCAATTAAAAATAGTCGTAGATGATTAATCATTTTAACTAAAGTTATCACTTTGAGTGTAGCTTGAATAAGAAGTGGACTTTGCATTCATCCATAAGTCCAGGGGACCTAGCTTAGACAAGTGATGGACTTTGCATTCCTCCATAAGTCGAGCCTAGCTTGGATGAGTGCACCATGAAACCATCACTCCTATGATGCAATCAAGCATATGCTACATGTTTTATGTATGCTTCATGACTCAAATGAGGAAGTCCTAGATTAACGGTGGACCTTGCTTGAATGTCATAAAAAGTGGGTTGTATTCCTTAATAGTTCCTAGCTTGGACAGGTAGTGGACCTTGAATAAAAAATTTAGGTACTCACTTTGAGCTTAGCTTGGACAAGTGGTGGTCCTTGAAACCAAGCTCTTCACATTGAGATAAGTCATAGGTAGGACAATAGAGCATAGACACTGATAATAGATGCAATGTACTAGTCCCTTAATGGTCTTCATGTCCAATTTTGTTCTCAGTGTGTAATGTACGTGCACAAACTAGAATGATACCTTAAGTAAATTGACGTCTTTGAAAAAAAAATCTCATTACTTTGGCTAGCTACAGTCCACCTCTGATGACAAAGATGTTTTTCATCCCTAGCCATCTGTATATCCTAATGTATAGGATCACTAGAATGAAGTATCATTCTAACTATGTTGTACAAAAATGAATCATATATATAATATTTTCTGACAAATAATTTCCAAATATCTCAAGCCTATTGTCTTTACTAATATGGTTTTCTTTTGTGTTTGTTAATTATCTTGGACAAACACACACCCCTCCCATCTATGACTAAATGCATCCCATGGATCTCTCTCTCTCTCTCTCTCTCTCTCTCTCTCTCTCTCTCTCTCTCTCTCTCTCTCTCTCTCTCTCTCTCTCTCTCTCTCTCTCTCTCTCTCTCTCTCTCTCTCTCTCAATCAATCAATCAAAGAGCACGACTCCCTCTATGCACTGATGTAAAACAAAAAAAAATTGAGTTATGGAAAGCTTTTCTACAAAGTACATGCTGTCTTTTGCTGTTTTTGTAGAGGAGGAAGATGCTACAGTGGTTGGGCCCAGTGGAAGAAATGGAGAGATGGTCAATGCCACAAAGTATGCTGCAAGTTGTATATGGTGTTGTGAACTCGTGCTATGAAGCCATGATGGTGCAGAGTGTGCAGAGAAGGACGAGAGAGAGAAAGAGAAGAAGTCGACACCAAGCCAACACGCTACACTAATTTTTATTAATGGAAGCCTTTACATAGCCTTTGGAAGGTGATGTCTACCTCACCTTTTTCCACATGCAAACTCAACTAACTAATGGTCTATACCTGCATGCCTTGAGACTTGTTCTCACGGGTGGACCAATAAGCTGACCAATAAGGGCTTGAACCCAACAATCCCCCCCTCAAGCCCGAACTAGACAAGCAACTCATGATACCTCGAGTTTTTGGTGTACTCGTCAATCGTGAGTTTTAGGTTTTCTCACAACCAAGGATTTCTGGTGTATCCATAACCTGGTGCTAGATTAGTAACCCCCCCCCCCCCCCTTGAACAGATAGGGTGTAGGCCAAAATGTAGCTACCAGTTTTTGGTTCACTGCCAAACCTTGGGTTTATGGTGTACCTAGTAACCTCATGAGAGTGCAACAAAAAAGGGCTGAGAACTGATAAAAATTGGGAGGTCTTACCACTTATTTTTGTGGCAGTGTCTATAACCCGTACAATTTATTTTGACTAAACAACATGAAAAGAGTTGATCTAATAAATTTCCTCATCAACAGAATATATTGGAGATTCAATGTCTCCCTCAACCACATGAATTTGATTTTTACCCTTTTGAAAGCACTTATTTGACAGATGATTTGTTTTACCACAGTGAACACAAGGATTCTTCGTGAAACAGTCTTTCGTCTGATGATTGTTGCGCCCACAAGTGGCACAAGATCTGGTTCCATTGAATGGTCGAGATGAAGCTGCCGTAGTAGCACATTTAGTGACTACATATGCATTGGAAGTATCAGAAGAATTGGTGGGGGATACGACATTCGAGACTGTATATGCACTGGGAATGATAGTAGAATTGGTACTAGGTACCCTGCGTTCTTCTTCCTGCAATGAATTGATGATACCATCCAAGGAGGGCAGCGGATCTTTCTCTTTTAAAACAGTAACAATCTGATGAAATTTGTCAGTCAAACTTTTTAACAAAATGGCGATGAGATCTTCTTGTGGTACTGAAGCTTCGACATAAACAAGTTGAGTTCTAATACTTTTCAGTCTATTGGCTAAAGCTGCAATGTTTTCATCTTCACGCATGCGGATGAAATATAATTCCATTTTTAAACTCATTTTTGAATACTTAGCTTTGGCACCGAAAAGCTTCTCTAACTCTATCCAGGCAGCACTTGAAGAATCAACATCGTCCAAATAAAGAATAAAATCGTCTTCTAAGGTGGTTAGAATGGTACCAAAAGCTTGTTCGTCTTTCCTTTGTAGCTCAGCAGATAATGCCCTTGTAACTACAGCGGATGTGCCGGATTCGTCGGCTGCGAGAGGCTTGCTACGTTCCATAAGTTTTTGCGCATCAAATAGCCTTTAACTTTGATCTCCCGATTATGGAAGCCCGATCCATTGAACTTGTCGACTTTTGATGCCATATTCAATATGCAAAGCATAACAGTGTTTTGATATGTCGCAAACACGCCTTGCCAATTTAGCACTTGCAATTTGGAAATTCACCATTGCTTGATCTGCTAATCGATTATCCGATTATTATGCTTGATCTGCTAATCAATTGTCTGATTATTATGCTTGACGAGCACCGTGCTGCAGGGGCGAGGGCACCCAAGTGTGGGAATAGTGCCTTGCTTGAAATAGTAATTGGGTGGCCACTTGATTAAAGTGTGAAACTGGATGAAAAATAACAAAAAACCCAAACTGTTATGGCAAGCTCTTTACAGGCGACAGCGCCGATTACAGTTTGCTTCACAACAGGTTCAAGAGGCCGAATTGGCAGGAGGTACAGGGTCGAAAGTTGTCCTTCAGCCCAGAGCGACCATGTTGACGGTGGGTTTGCACGGTTTTATGCAGTTCAAGATTCGGACTGGCCCCTCTGCAAGCGGTTGTACCCGCGCTGTGCTTGTCGAGTGTTTCTTGTCGAGCGCCGAGGCCAAGTAGGGCTCTGATACCCCCGGAAGGTCACTTTTTAGAATGTGTATGCTATCACGTGAGTTAACCGGAGAGGATTATTAAAAGATCAAAATGTATACATACAGAGGGGGGTGGGGGTTTTTAAATTAGGCTCGTAGTGTAAACATAGTATGTATATTGAGGTATTATTAATAACCTCTTGAACGCACGTGATATAGGAAGCTTTTGATAAGTGACCGCCCCGGGCTGATACCAGTTGTTGTGAACTCGTGCTATGAAGCCATGATGGTGCAGAGTGTGCAGAGAAGGACAAGAGAGAGAAAGAGAAGAAGTCGACACCAAGCCAACACGCTACACTAATTTTTATTAATGGAAGCCTTTACATAGCCTTTGGAAGGTGATGTCTACCTAACCTTTTTCCACATTCAAACTCAATTAACTAATGGTCTATACCTGCATGCCTTGAGACTTGTTCTCACGGACTAAACAATAAGCTGACCAATAAGGGCTTGAACCCAACATATGGGAGAAAGATGAGCCTTACTAAAGAGATAGGGAATTTTCTCCATGATTCAAAGTATGGTAGTGTGGAAGGGAAAGAGACTGATAAGGGACAACATTGTGATAACATGGGGGACCGTGAAGGAAACAATGACTACAAGGACAAGAATGTTAAGGAGAACAAAGATGATGTGGGAGGTAAAGTCCCTCAAGAAGTTGAGTTGAATGCTATCGGACCAAATGTTGTTGACACAATGTCTAAAGATCATATCACTAGCAAGGATGAGAATATGAAAGGGGAAGGTGCAGTGGATAAGAAGGGAGTGGAAGAACCTAAAGGGGTAGGGAAAAGAGACCATTCAAGGGGTGGAAGGCTTAAAGGGGTAGAAGAAGAGACCAAGGATGGGGTGGAGGCCAAGGCGGATGAGGGGGAGGAGAAGAAGGGGTTGGAAGCCAAGAATGGGGATCAAGGGGAGGTCAAGATGGGGGTGGATGCCAAGGAGGGGAAAGAGGTGGATGATTCCAAGAAAGGGAAAGGGGCACATTCCAGGAAAGGGGAACAAGAAAAGAGGGGAAAGGCAGGCAAAGCAAAGGACAAGAATGTGGGGCCGAGAATTCCAAGGAGGAAGTGGCAACAGAGGATGCAAAAGTGGGCAGCACCAAGAGGGGTGTGGATCCAGAAACTCGCGACGATATAGAGAATCCGACAAGTGATTCTTCTGATTCAATGACCCTATCAAATATTTTTTGTGTGGAAAGAAAGAAGCACAACCGTGCCTGTGACTAGCTAACTCGTGCATGCAAACTGTAGCCCTTTTGACATGCCAATGTATTTTGCACAATGTGCTTTTCATTTCACCAAATCAATTCAACTTTTTGCCTCTGTCTTTCATCTCTTGTTCTCTCTATAATATTGTGGTGTGTTCAACTTGTAAGTGTGCTCCAATGTTACTATTCATTTTCAAACTAAGTATTGCAATGCAATACCAAATTGGTACTATTGAGTACCATTTCCAAACTAAGTATTGCATAATACATTACCAAATTGGTAGTATTGAGTACCAAATTTGGTAGTTTTTGGTGTCATGCTAGTTTTGTTTTTATGATATGATGATTGCACTATATGTTTGCACTGTCTATTCTCCTCCACTCATATGGACTGTTGGTATTGTAGTGAAGTCTTGGTGGCTAGATGAGCCACCGACAAGCACAATGCTTGCACCTGATGTGGATACTAAACCTGGGTGGTTGATTGTGATTAATCTTAATGGGGTGTTATTGACAAGCTATAATAAACTTCCAGAAGGCCTTTGGGTTTTGGACAAGAATCTCCAACCACGGATCGTCAGAGTCAATAGCTCGCTAATTTGTCTTGTAAGGCTAGACGTTGAGGAGTTCATACTAATTATTAAAAATAAATCCAAGATAATTTTGTGGTCCTATTGTAGAAGGAAAAAAGTGTTAGATATGTTGAACGCTTTCTTCCCCCAACATGTGAGGCAGAAGTACTTTTCAGGTTACTCATGTAAGCCTTGAGTGTTTCAACAAAGGTTAAGCTACACATACTTCTATCTTCCAACCTCCTCTTTGGCATGTCAGATATACTCTTCTAAGAAGACTGTGAGGCATGGCAGTAGAGTATGGCGGAGGTGCCGCATGTGCCCAAAGGGGTAGGCAACAAGCCTGTTTTCCTGAAGAACCTACGGACAATGTGGATAAGGCACCAGGATTTTGATGCTAGCAACACAATTCTAGTGGATAATCATAGATGCAAGTCACTAAAAAATAACTATGAGAAATGTCTTGGAATCTTGTTGTGGTAGAAAAAGAACACCCTTTTTACTTGGCGGACCTCATTTTGTTATGGTTGCTCGGATGGATACGTGATCGGTACCCAACAGCGTACACTCGCAAGAACCCTATCTTTGACATAAAAGATGATATTTCTGAGTATGTTGTTGATTACTTCATACAAATGGATGGTTACTCTTACAGATTTGATCACCCTAACATAGGTGATCCCTAAACTATTGTATTTGGTGAAATTTTGTATCATGTCACATATTATATAATGAAAGCCCACTTTTTTGGTACACTATCTTGGGATCTTGATCTCTAGTGTCTTTTCTTCTATTGTCTAGTAGTTTGTAGTCTAAAAGAATATTTTTTGAGATCCCTGACATTGGTGTTAATACAATGGTGAAAATGTACAAAATTTGGTGCTATCTAGTACCAAACTTGGTGCTATCCACCAATACCAAATTTTTTTAAGACTTTGGCACTGTTCACTTCATGTTGGTAGTGAGCCATGTTGTCTATCAGGGTTTGGAGACGCTAATGTGCATCACTTGTATTTGAAACCCTAATGTTCAAAATATATAGTTGGAGCTTGGATCCATTCTCTTGCACAAAATGCTTACATTATTGTACATGAACTTATGGAAATAATTCTACAGTATCAAATTTTGGTACTGCTTGTCATCACTTTGGTACTAATTAGCTCCCTTTTGGTACATGAGCTTATGCAAGGGATTCTACAGTAAAAGTTTTGGTATTGTTTGTCAATACTTTGGTGCTTGCTAGATCCCTTTTGGTGCTGGTTAGTATTATTTTGGTATTGGTTTAGGGCAAGTTGGTATAGAGCTTGACAGTTAATGTAGAGCAGTCTCAAATATTGAACAAAGGAAGTGAAGAATAGCAAGAAAAACAGTTAATCATGAGGAGAAAAAGATGTATTTTGTCTAGGAGAAAAAGCATTCACTTACCCACTTAGGGGTTTTGGAATTGTGTTTCAAGTAACATGGATGCACCATCTCTCTCATCATCATCATATGACATGCTATTGTATATGTTCTCATATACTTCATTAGATAACTTGAATTGATTAAGGACTCGTGCAATAAGCTCCATCGGGAAATGTATGGCCCTTACAAGATGCGAGTAGATCCATTAGGAAGAGAATGGAGTCTAGGAGGGCCTGTCTACTTGGTAGTTTAAGGGAGTCAAACCTTTAGTATTAAGAAAGCAATCAAATGACAAATTTTTAATTCAAACAGGCAAAACGACTAGTTTATTTGAATTCAAATTTCCCCCCAAAATGAAATTTAAAATCTAGCAAGAAAAAATATAGCATGTAACATATCTGTGGAAAGAGCTCAACGTGTAGATTCTAGATCTATAATCTCCACTCAAATTGAAGATCATACGTAGGAGTTATAAAAGACCAAAAATCAAAAATTTGTCTACCCCCTTTTTGGGGGGAAAAGTGCATCCTTTGACCACTTTTACACCTCTCTTACACACCCACCATTCTTGCACACATGGCATGCATCTATTCATCAAAAAGTTAATCAACTCCAAAATCTCATGGCAAATAAAGAAGCCCTCCTAGACTCCATCCTCTTCCTAATGCATGGCTGGAGATGTTTGATTCAATAGGATATATGTATCAACTTTTCCTTCCACTTGGCCATAGTAGAAGTTGTCAACAACTTCTCATCTCTAGCGTTCTTGTTATGCCACACTTATCCTTCTAAGCTCTCACTGTCTGGTACAACATTTTTGTGCATTTGATAAGGTAGAATTCCTCTTTAGCCTCGTTTGTTTGCACTGCAAAGTTATCCCCAATGAACAGAATTCCACATAACATTTCAGGGAATCCTTCATACAATGGCAAGATAGAAACTTGGCTCATTGACATAAAATTTGAATATCCATCATCTTCCTCATCATCCTCTTTGTTGTCCCTTCCTGTATTTAGAGATTGTGGTAGTTGTTTGATGGACACATCTTTCCATTCTTCTATATGCATTCTATTTTTGCATCTTCTCCATAGCCCACTCATACATGGATCACAAAAGCATGAAAGTGTTCAAAAGCATACAACGCACTAGTTGTCCTTTGAATACCCATTAGCACAATGAAACAAGCAAGATCCCACGATGCACTCATAGTCCCACTAGAGATCGTGTTGCACATCATCCACGCCAATAATCCAGAAGACTCTCTCTGTATTAGACTTAGACTTGTGAGACTGTTCTCTTGGCTGAAAAGTTGCATTCAAAAAGTTGACCACATCAGCCACACGCTTCATAGGCCAGCCATCTGATTTCAATTCCTCATACATCAAGGTTTTGTTCATGAATGTCCTTGCCCCATCATGATCTCCTTTTCCATGGTTGGATGCTAAGAAGTTATGCATCATATGCAAGCCTGTCATATGATAGTATGTAGCCACAAAAATAGTAAGGTCTACAGACTTTGAATTGTGAAGTAGTGCCATCTGACCACACCCATTGGTGCTTCAAACAATGTCCATGTTGTTTCAGCCACTTGTGATGAAGCATGAAACGATGTTGTACAAACAATTTATCATGTTGCCTATCATCTGATATGTAAAAGTGTAGTGTTTGTTAAACATCACCTTCTGCATTTCTTACATAAAGTCATGTGCACAAGTATTGTGACTTGAGTAGACCACCAATGCATTGACCGCATCTCGTTATTAATTTTAAAAGAATAATTCTCTGTAAAGTCAATAATTGATATAACGACATTGCTAGGAAACTTGAGCAAACAATCCTTGAATTGTTGGGCATGCTAGCCGATTCGGATAAAATTGTGCTTGATAAACAATCCTTGAATTGTTGGGTCTGCCAGCGGAAGATAAATTTGTGCTTGATAAAGCTTGTGATGTGGGTTGAAAATAGGCTAAGAAAAGCTGCACTTTTCATTCATTACATAATCAAGTCCTTTCTCTTTTGCTCACTCCCAATTGCATCAGCCTGTCCCATTCCAACATCCATGAAAACCTTCACAGACACCTTCCTACTATCCTCTGCTAACTTAGTGGGACAAAATATCAACTTCTATACACCACATTAGGAACATTCCCCCATCAAGCATTTCTTGGCATGGTATTCACTATTTCAAGGCTTCGGGCACATGATGGATTCCCACATACTAGTGATGTGCTCACATACTTCTTGGTTTGAAAAATACTCTCTTGTGTCATCACTTCTACAACATATGGAGCAAGTGCAAAGGTGACCTTTTTGGTGATGCACAAACTTGTTTTGTCGCATCTTCTTAAAAGCCTCTTTGAAATAGAGCATCTACACATGGGATACACAGCAGCAAGTATACCTCTCTTTCAACTTCCGAACAAAGTATGGCTTTAATGCCTCAAAGCATCTAAGAGACAGGATATAGGGTGAGCCTTCTTGAATCTTTGGTATAGCTCAACCTATGGCACCAAAACCAAAAAGGTTAGAAAATTCCAACTTCATGTAGATGGCAAAATGCCAAAACTGGTTGCAAACAGTACCAAATATGGTACTATAGAGTACAAAATTGTCCTATTGGGTAACCAAAATTATATAGAATATAGAATATAGAACCAATACACATCAATACACAACAAAGTGGGTTCTTATGAGGGCCTTTGGTACTATACAACCTTCTTTGTTACAATATAGAACCAATACACAACAAAATGGGTTCTTATGAGGGCCTTTGGTACTATACAAACATTGCCCCATGAAACAGAATAGCATTTAAGAGCTGGACAACACCAAAACCAGTCAAATTTGAGACTATTTAAAAAAAATTGGTGCTATACAAATTTGAGACTATTCATAAAATATCTTGCACTATAAAGGACTATTTCCATATTTGGTCATGTCTTTAGGATTTTGGTATTATGTACACCAATGGTCTACAGGAGAGTACCAAATTGGGTAGTTTACAGGGGCTTGGGTATTATACAAAGACCTTTGGTACAATGAAGGACCATTTCCATACAACAAAAAGTCAGATTTGGTACTGTCTTTTGCTTTTGACTCATAGTAGAACTCTATGCAGAAGAGTACCAATATGGGTACTTTGCAAGTTTTTGATGATAAACAAGAATGCTTAGGTACTATACAGGGAGTATGTTTGGTAGTGCACAAAAACTTTGGTACTACAAAATTATGCTTTGGTAAAATACAGTGAGGCTTTGGTACTCTATAGATATGATATTTCAATATTTGGTACTATCTTTAGGCTTTTGGTACTATTTACAACCAATGGCATGCAAGAGAGTACCATATTAGGTAGTTTATAGAGGCTTGGGGACTATACAAATATCTTTGGTACTATGAAGGACCATTGCCATAAAACAAAATGTCAAATTTGGTATTGTTCATCTGCTTTTAACTCATAGTAGAACCTTTGGTACTGTGAAGGACTATTGCCATAAAACAAAATGTCAGATTTGATATTGTCCGTCTACTTTTGACTCATAGTAGAACTCCATGTAGAAGAGTACCCATATGGGCACTTTGCAAAATCTTTGGGGATAAACAAGTATGCTTTGGTACTATACAAGGAGTAGGTTTGGTACTGCACAAAGACTTGGGTACTGCACACAGACTTTGGTACTACACAATTAGGCTTTGAAAAAAAAGAGTGAGCCTTTGGTACTCTATAGATATATTATTTCCATGTTGGTACTATCATTTGGATTTTGGTACTATGTACAACCATTGGCATGCAAGAGAGTACCAAATTGGGTAGTTTACAGAGGCTTCGGTACTACACAAAGACCTTTGGTATTGTGGAGGACCATTCCCATATAACAAAAAGTCATATTTGGTACTCTTTTGGTACTTTTGACTCAAAGTAGAACTCTATGTCAAAGAGTATTATAAGGGTACTTTGCAAATGCTTTGTTGATAAACAAGAATGCTTTAGTACTATACAGGGAGTAGGTTTGGTACTGTACAAAGACTTTGGTACTACACAATTAGGCTTTGATAAAATAGAGAGAGGCTTTGGTGCCTCTAGGGAAGGAAAAGGTACTATACAAAGGCTCTGGTACTCTATAGATAGGCTGTGAAATTACTAGTAAACAATTGAACACCAAATTTGGTATTGCACAAGGGCTTTGGTTCTATGGAGGAAAACTTTGGAACTACATAAGAATGCATTGATACTATATATAACCTTTGTAAGGTAACCATATAGCAGACTACCAAATTTGGTACTATCTTAACCAAATCAGCCTTAAGGATTTTCAAAAAGATTACAATTGCTAAGAGTTGTTGGTACTTGAGAGTCATCGAGTAGATGTGCAAGATGTTTGACGACACTTTTTTTTCCAATTCTCTTCTTGAGTATGTCCTGCTTGTTAGGTGCAACTCTGGTCTCTAATGTCCAAAAGGCATGCACCAAATCTCTTGTTTCATTGGTGATAGTGGTTCCTCGAGGAAATTGTCTCTCACAAGCATGCAATGGCAACACTTCATCCTCATCTTGATTCTCCATTCTTGAACTTGCAACAGCTATATTCCTTCGATGGATACCCTACACACTAGAAATTTTAGATTGGTTTATTGAGGTCTTACATGTACTATTGTTCAAGATCATTGTCAAAGAGGTTCTTAATTTGAGTCAAAGTGTTGCGGGGAGACCCAATAGAACAGTGTCTTTGATATTGTTGATTTTTTTTTTTACAGCTCAAAAAGTGTCTGGCGGTCCAAGAGTTGTTGGAATGTTTCCTTTTGTTGATAGACCTAGTGTTTGCTTGTGCCAGCATTGTGCTACCGCTGTGAAAATGTTCTTCCTTGTCCTGGATTTTGGTAATCCAAGAGCAAAAGAAGAAGGATGTCTTTCTTTGCTTCTCTACTCACGGTTCTTTGTAGCCCAATAATTACGAAGAAAATCTTGATTATTCAAAATGAAATTGCTAATGGAATGGCTTTGTGTCTGTTCATCCGTGCTTGGACCATCTTCTATCTCGTCAAAAGAAAGAAGTTGTGGATCACCCGAGTAGTAATCTCCTGCAGTATTGTAAATTAGCAAGGAGCAAGTGCAAGAGGGAGAGAGAGAAAATAGTGTATGAAACCGGGCTAGGGTGGAGAGAGAGAGAGAGAGAGAGAGAGAGAGAGAGAGAGAGAGAACAAAGACTTTGGTGGCTATGGAGCAGGCAAGGTGCAAGATGCCAAACTGTGTGTGTGTGTGTGTGTGTGTGTGTGTGTGTGTGTGTGTGTGTGTGTGTGTGTGTGTGTGTGTGTGTGTGTGTGTGTGAGAGAGAGAGAGAGAGAGAGAGAGAGAGAGAGAGAGAGAGAGAGAGAGAGATGATGCAAAACTTCGTGTGTGTGTGTGTGTGTGTGTGTGTGTGTGTGTGTGTGAGAGAGAGAGAGAGAGAGAGAGAGAGAGAGAGAGAAAGAGAGGGCATCAAAGCACTGAATTATAACCCCCTAGTCCCGCCCTCAACCCCCACCTCTTCTCAAGAGTGGCCAGTTTCAAAAGATAAAACGTCTTCAAAAACAAAGAAAAAGAAATATATGGACCCTCCTCAATTCCAATTAAAAAGTCCTCTCTTTTTACACACATGAACCACCAAGCCTATGTTGTGTCAAGGACAGTCCTTTATGTACCACCAAACCATGCTTTAGCCATTAAATTGCAGAAGGTAATTTCCAAGAAGAATCTAATTAGATATAAACCTTCATAAAGACATGCATGCATACATTGACTTATAGACCAATTCAAGAATACATGCAGTTAGATTCCATAGTTTTTCTTTCAAATTTTTTACATTTTCTAAACCTCTTTTACATGAAGGATGTAGTGATAGAATGCTTGAAGCAAACACTTGTATCCATAAAGAGATCTCTATCACACATCCAAATTCCATGAATTCTCCATTCCACACTTGCAAGTTTTATTTTACTATCAAAACATCAATTTTTCGTAGTTACAAACAGATGAAACCTTGAGATGGACTAACATAAAAATTTCAAGAAACAAAAATTTATTTTTGTTTACTATATGATCAAACATAGATCCCACTTAAATAAAAAAGAAGTCCCCAAAAACAGGGTGCACTCTAAGTTTTCATTGGAGTCTTCTTACAATAGGATGCACTCTAGTAATACATCAAAGTCCCCTTAGAGAAGGGTGCACTTTATTAAATTGTTCATCAAATTGACACATATTTTTTCTAAAATAAAATTTGTATCATATAACTATACAAATATTGAAAGATACCCATTCAAAAATGAAGGAGACATCTTGTGGACACCCAATAGATCATGGTTAATCAATGCTTTTGCATTGACAAGTACACACCAAGATTGTCTCAGAATCACAATGCCAATTCACAATTGTGGTGTAGGTATACTCTTTCTTGTCTCTTGCAAACAACCATCCTGCCAACCATGGCATCATTGTTTCTTGCAAGAAGCTTTAAAGCTGCCTAGATAGATGTTTGCCTCCACATATTTGGAAATATAAGATATATCCCTAGCATGTTCCACATCACCCTGTATGGAGTGTCATAAAAAAATTAGGGTATTATTTGCATCCAAATCCTCAAACATCTTCCACATATGACTCAATTTTTTTTAATAAACCATTCTTAATCCTAGCATGATGTTTGGATTTTAGTGATTCTTGTTACTCATAAGCATCTTGAACTTGGTACAATGTTTAGGGAATCATTTTTGTATGATGTGTTGCACTTTTGTTAAGTTATAGCAACTCCATATCCATAGCTCAAAGTATTCACTACAAAAATCCAAAAAAATCTTTTCATTTGGTTGCACCACATTAAAAGCTTCATCTTTATCCTCCACTAGTCACATGTATTGAGCCCACGTTGGAATAGAATCTCCATGTTTTGTTTCGATTGTCTTGAGAAGAAATCCCTTTAGATCTAATATAAGTACTCTTTTGATGTCCTTGATAGCAAGTGATAGGTGATAAGGAGTTGGTTGAAGCCTTGGACAAGGTCTTGGATGAGGTTTTATGTATAGCTCAATAGTTTACTTCAAATTGTGCATGCATATAGCCAATCTATTTTTGTGTAATGGCTCTAACATTGAAAAATAAGAACATTTAATGTTGATGAAATAATAGACATGAGTTTTACATTGTATATCATATGGTAATATTAGATGGAAAAATCTATCTACAATATATTCATTGCTGTAAACAAAGCCAAATTGAAAACCTAATTTTTTTTTATGTTGCACTCTCTCTTAATCTTAATATCATAAAGTTCAACTTGATCTACGCAAATTAGTAAATACTACTTGTCAAAGTTATGCTTAAAGTTCATAAGTTCTTAACCAATTCTCTACTATAGAATGGGTGCCTAGGTATCAAGTCTACCACTTTTCCAATATAAGATATGTTTGCATATGGAAAGAAAAACTCATAACCACTTGTGCACGTGGTCAAAAAAAATTTAAATCTTGATTGCTGT
Organism: Adiantum capillus-veneris; assembly: GCF_014529385.1. Lineage (NCBI taxonomy): Eukaryota > Viridiplantae > Streptophyta > Polypodiopsida > Polypodiales > Pteridaceae > Adiantum > Adiantum capillus-veneris. The sequence continues at coordinate 53,884 of NW_028221757.1, forward strand.
AACATTGGGTTTTGATTGATGTCTACTCAATCTTAGCATATATAGAATTAAGGTCCACCACTTGTCACACCTAAGCATGTGACATTAATATAAGGTCCATGGCCGTATTCTCAATTACAAAATGGGGATTTAGCCTCAAGAGTCCAAAATAATCTAATCTAGGATTCCTTAAACAATGATGTAAAAAGCATCAACCATTATCCATGCTAGAGCCCATGTGGGTAAATGAGCTATGGATTTAATGGTCCACCACTTTTCCACAAACTTGTGATTTTTTGTAGCATGAGGAATTTTGTTTGAAGGACCACTGCTTATCCATGGTTGTAGCATGGAGAGAAGCAAGGTGCACCATTTATCCAAGTTAGGCTTAATTTTATCATGAAGAGAATCTACGACAATCACTTGTCCAAGCTAGGCATAACCTATTGAAATAATTCCACCACATGTGCAATCCAAGTGGTGGACCTCCTCTCGGTTTTCATGCATAGATTGGATAAGTGGTAGAATTTTCTTCTATCCATGTGTCAATGGAGCTCAGATTAGATAAATGATGGACATTGAAATTGAACCCCTCATGCTACAACATATCATAAGTTGAGAAAATGATAGGAAAACACACTATTCATTTTGTAAAATAGCATAGGTGCTAGACCTTATATCAAGTGGTTGACCTTACAGCTTGGACAAGTGGTGGACCTTGTTTCTCTCTATTCTTCCATAGGGCTTAACATGTACAAGTGGTGGCTCTTGCTTCTCTCCACTATCCATTAGAGACATCTTAACAAGTGCTAGACTTTGAAACTGAGCTCTTCACGATACAAGATAGAGTGGATTACTAGAAAAGTAATGGACCTTGTAGAGTGATTTTTTCTAACTAGTTGAGATAGCTAGTGGATTTTTGCTTCTCTCTATGTTTCAATGAAGGTTTTCTTGGATAGGTAGTGGACCTTTCTCCTCTCTATGATTCAATGGAAACAAGATTCAATAACTGGTGGAAATTTCTCCTCTCTATGATCAATGGAGACAAGATTCAATAAGTGGGGGACCTTGGATATTAGTTGCCAAGCCCTTCTATTAGAGATGATAGTTTGATGGACCTTGTAGTCATTCATATTAAAAATATTGGAGAAGTTGTGTACTTTACTCTCTATGTGTTTTAAGAAAGCATGGCTTGAAAGTGGTGGACCTTGCTTCTCTTATATCTTGGGAGGTTGTGGAATTTACTCTCTATGTGTTTTAAGGAAGCATAGCTTGGTGGACAAGTGGTCGCCTTCAAGCATCAATGGAGTAGAGTTTGGGTAGGTTGTGAGCTCAGAAACCAAATCTCCATATTACAACAAAATAAAGGTTTGACATGTGGTGGACCTTAAAACCAAACTTACCATGCTAATAGAGATGATAGATTGAACCTATGATGGTAACCTTGCATCCATGGTATTTGACTATTCGTGTTTCAATGAAGCTTTTCTTGGAAAAATGGCAAGCCTTATAGCTCCCATTCACAATATAGCATAGGTCATACAAGTGATGGATCTTGTGTTGATTCTCCATGCCCAACTTAGACAAGTAGTTGATCTTAAGGTATACCACTTGTCTAACTCTCATTCCATTGTAGTGTATAGATTTTAGTTTTAAGGCCCACCATATGTCCAATCTTATCTTCATGGGGAGAAGAAAGGCCCACCACTTGTCTACGCTATGCTTCATTGAACATGGAGAGGAACAAGATTCATTAAATGTCAAAACAAAGGAATAAAAACCACTACAAGGTCCATTAATTCTCTATTAAAATATTCTATGTTTTAGCACATGAGCTTTGGTATCAAGTTCCACCACTTTTCCAAGCTAGAGTTCATTGCAAACTTATCCATGTTACGCTCTATTGAAAGATACAAAGAATCAAGGCTAACCACTTGTCCAAGCTAGGCGTGGATAATTGATAAAGGGTCCTAAGCCTATGTTATGTTATAGCATGGAAGGTATTTTCTCCCACCATTTTCTATAACATTGGGGGTTTGGTTTCAAGGTCCACCACTTGTCCAAACTAGAGGCTTCTTTCAAATGTGGACTGAAGGAATGTCCACACTTTCGAAAAATTTTGGGTCAAAATGGATAGCTAAGTGTTATTCCTAGGTAGCACCAATTGTCCAAGCTAAACAAAATTGGAGCATGGAGAGAAGGAAGATCCACCACTTGTCCAAACTAGAGGCTCCTTTAGAATGTGGACAGAAGGAATGTCCACACTTTTAAGTTACATATAATTGGAGCATAGAGAGAAGCAAGATCCACCACTTGTCCAAGCTAATCTCTATTGAAACATAGGCATAAGCAAGATTCAACAAATGACCAAGCTAGGAAAGGAAAAGAGGGTCTCACACCATTGGTCCCAACCTATGTTATGTGATACCATTGGTCCAAACTATGTTATCTTATAGAGTAGAGAGTAATTTTTTCCATCATTTATGATATGTTGTAGAATTGGGCAAAGTGACTATTTGAAGTCAAAAGAAGTCTTCATTGAAACATAATGAGAAGCATCATTCACTAATCATCCAAGTTAGGTTATAAGTAGGTATCTTATATGTTAGCCTCTTGTTAGCCTAAAGGGCCTTTCAATATTAACTTCCACTTGTACAAATAAATGATCTAAGTAGAAATTCAAGTGTTGATTTGAAGGATTTTACTTGTCTAAGATAATCTCTAACTCAATAAATAATTTTTGAAGGTCCACCACTTGTCTAACCTAAGATCCAAAAGAGTCTTAATTGGTTTATGATAGATTCTAACTTCCTCAATGGAGTAGAACTCTAGAAAAATGAGGCAACCAATGACTTAGTTAAAGAAAGAAGACTTGAATATTTTACTTTCTTTCCAAAACTAAACAAGTACAATCTAATGTTAGCAAAACTTTAAATTACGATAGAGAAGTTTACAAGATAAAAATAGGCGATCTTAAGAAGAAGCATAGTTTTCATTTTTACTTGTATAATTACAAATGGAGAAAACATCTCTCAAGAAATTGATAAACAATATCTAAGTGTTTGCTTTGTTAGTTTGAGAGAAAATATCAAAACTTGTAGGGATTGAGCTCCATCAAGATGTACCCTCTATGAGAGCCTGCAACAAGTAGGAGTAAAAAGAAAGATTGATTAGATACCATGGATATGAATGTTCAAGCATGTGTATCAAGGTTTAAGACATTTCAATAGTACCTTAGGGATTTTTTTTGTCCAGCTTTAGAAGATTGTTCTCAGCCAATGGTCCTTTTGTGCTACAACCCAACTGTCTAGCTAAAGAGATCAATCATGGTGGCTTCATGATTTCAATTGGTGTACCTTCATGGTTTCAATTCCTTAACCAATATTTCTTTTGTTTGGGCTCTTTATTTCACTGTGGTGGCTTGTGTCACTTGCTTGGTACAATTTTTTCTGAAGGGTAGTTTCACCTTTGTCAAATTTTGCAGGTGGTATTCTTCTTGTAGAGAACACCTTAGCTGACCAGGCATCATTTTCATGCTTTCAATACTCTATGATCCCTTTGTGTTCACTATTATCTGTCACTTCAAGTTTTCCATAATGATTAGAAGCAATCAAATCATGCATATCCCTTCTCTCATCAAGCTAAAACAAGTAGGGAAACAGCTTTCCGAAGAGCACATTGTCAACCATTTTTTCACCATCAAATCGTGGTGGAAAAATGCAATTGTTTGAAAGTGAAATAAATCCCTTGTAAGGAGAGTTATCAATAAGCATTTTTCTTTGTGGATCACATTCAAACCCCATGGAAATTTTGGCCAAAGGCTTGAACCTTGCCTCATCATTTGGATTTTCAGGTCTAAATAATTTTTGGCTTTGAGCAATGTAGCAACCTTCTTGATGCCAGATGCAAAGAAAGGTAATATATCCCCATCTAAGTTGTTTAGTGCTCTAAGGATTTGAAGCACATTGTCCCTAGTAGTTGTGGACCAGATTGCAACATTAAATCGTTGTAATATAGTCTTCAAGAATGTTGACAGGCCAACCTTTCAACAACGCTTCCACAAAGATTCCATGAAGATTCTCTAAAGATTCCATATGAAGATGTTGATGAAGTGATGAAGATGAAGATGGATGTTGTAATGTGTAGATACAAGCTCATGGACATCATCGAATATCCCGTTATTATCATTTTGAGCCATTACTGCCACTTTTGTAATGTTTGCAGGAACTTCATATTTTAAGTCAGCAATTGTATTTTGGCCGCAGATGCTTGTTGGATGAGCAAAAGCTCACGGTGTTGTAATTAAGCTCTATAGAAGCCTAGGGACAAATCAAGTCATTTTGGCCGGACATTTAGTTTTCTAAGGCTTAGTATATAAACCAAAACCTAAGGCGTTGTAAAGAGACTTTTAATAATCTTATCTTCTGTGTCGGCTGGGAGACTGCGAGAGAGAGTGTGTGTGTGCTACAAGAGCTACGGTGGTCGGATCGCAAATTGAGAGCAGCAACGTGTTGCCCATGAGGAGAGCTACGTGTTGATACTTGCATCACGCGCGTTCGTCTGTGTTTTGGCAGATTCACCCGCGAGCTACTTTTGAAGTTTTGGTGAGTAAACGTTTTCCGTTTTTGCATTTCAACATATCCACGCTATCAAAGCGAGTAGAGCTACGCATTAGGCATGTTAGATTTTAGAAACAGTGACCTGTAAAATCTGACCAGACATACTACGCATTTTATGCACGGAGGGTATTGCGTTAAGATTTGTGGTCAAAGACCTAAGGGATAGCGGCCTTCGAGTGTGTGTAGGACTTCCCTTCAATTTCGTGAAGTTTCGAGATCGTCTAATGGGCTTTTGGCTTGCGGTAGCATCATAGGAGACTCTCACATTCACAGAACCGATGGCATGTAGATTTGATATCTCTATAGGAAGTAGTCATTAGTCAGTCGAGTAGAGGTTGACACCCTTTGCTTGCTTCCACGCGCCTATGGGTCGAGCTCCGTCCTCAGTTGACATTATATGTTAGGTGAGTTCTCGCTATGCTGACGTCCGTCGCGGCGTATCCGCCAACATTGGCATCGCTGCCAAGGACAAGGGCCCTAAGTAGGTGACCGAGACTAGTCCTTGAGGATAGAGGTCCCTCTGGCTTGCCAGAGTATATTCATTCTTTTAGATAGGATCAGAGAGTGGTGGACTCTTTTGGTTATAGAGGGAGTCTAGGGAGCGTGTGTCTGGGCTAGATCCTTCGACTTAGATAGTATTGGGTAGGAGATAGGTGTGGTTTGATGGGGAGTTGGCGAGGTAGAAGAGGTGAAAAGTCAGGTAGAGAGTCCGTGTGAGGCTAGAAAGCGACTTGAGTATCAAAAATTTCACCATCCCATGTGATGAGTAGGAGTAGAGTAAGTAGGACGTACTGATTTTGATCTTGAGTATATCATGCATGTCATATTTTCTACTAGGCTCATCAAAGTTGTGAAAACATACAATCAAGGAAAAAGTAAAATTGCATTTGGATGCTTGCTTGATGATTGATAATAGCTGTGAGTAGTCCAAAGGGGTTAGCAGAGCTTAAGAGAAAGTTAGAACTGAAAAAAATCGCAATTCTGTCATTGGGGACATCCTACGCGTAGGATGTCTCTAGAGGTAAAGCTGTGAAGATTTTGAAAATTTTGAGGTCACCAGTGTGTTCAATGGGTATGTTTTACCCTGAGAACATGTTGAGTTGAGTGTTTTTACATGTTTTTGGTGTCCAAAAGTCAAAAGGCGAAGCTAGAAAGTGAGAAAAATTCATAAAGTGCTTCTTTTGAGTGATTTCTGCGCTTTTTAGAGTTGATTGTGATTGATATCAAGTGTAGAGACCATAAAGAAGCATCAGAAATACTCCAGTCAGGAAAATTATGCAAGAGACATCCTACGTGTAGGATGTCTCTAGGGCCATTTTGGGGTAACATTTTCCAAAATTGATATCACTAGAGTGTTTCTAGGATCTAGGGGATTAAATGGGACAAAAATTGGATCATTTGGAGCAGATAGACATCCTACGCGTAGTATGTCTCAAGGCTATATTTGGGGGCCCAGACCAATTTTCGACCAAACCAAAGTGTTTCTTAGAATAAAAGAAGCCTTCACACCAAGTTTGGAAAAAATTGGAAATCATTTGAATGGGTTAAATAGCTTGAGGAAACCCTAGAATCTGAAGCAAAATCTTGAGTGTTTGACTAGCTCAAAGTTGTCAAAATCACCAAATTTGGACATATTGGGAATCAACACACCAAGGAGAACCTCTGGACCAGATCTTACTTCATTCTTATAAAAAGAAATTTTGGGCGTAGTACGTCTCCAGGGGGTTTTTGGGCAAGAATTTGGAAATTCTGAGACCACCAGTGTGTTCCAAGGGTAGGTTTTACCCTAAGTATGTGTTGAATTGAGTGTTTTCCCATGTTTTGATGTCCAAATGTCAAAAGGCGAAATCAGAAAGCGAAAAATTCATAAATTGCTTGTTTGGAGTGATTTTGACATTCAAATGAAATTCTGAGCATACCAAGGTGTTGCTGGACTCAAGGGGAACCTTTGAACCAAATCTTGCTTCATTCTGAGCAGAAACAAATTTGGGTGTAGTATGTCTCCAGGGGGTTTTTGGGCAGGAATTTGGGAATTCTGAGACCACCAGTGTGTTTAGAGGGTAGGTTTTACCCTAAATACGAGTTGAGTTGAGTGTTTTCCCATGTTTTTGATGTCCAAAAGTCAAAAGGCAGAGTCAGAAAGCGAAAAAAAAATTCATAATTGCTTGTTTGGAGTGATTTTGACATTCAAAAAAAATTCTAAGCATACCAAGGTGTTGCTAGACTCAAGGGGAACCTTTGAAACAAAATCTTGCTTCATTCTGAGCAAAGAAAAAATTGGGTGTAGTATGTCTCCAAGGGGTTTTTGGGCAAGAATTTGGGAATTCTGAGACCACTTGTGTGTTCACAGGGTAGGTTTTACCCTAAGTACGTGTTGAGTTGAGTTTTTTCCCATGTTTTTGATGTCCAAAAGTCAAAAGGCAGAGTCAGAAAGCGAAAAATTCATAAATTGCTTGTTTGGAGTGATTTTGACATTCAAATGAAATTCTGAGCATACCAAGGTGTTGCTAGACTCAAGGGGAACCTTTGAACCAGATCTTGCTTCATTCTGAGCAGAAAAACATTTCGACGTAGTATGTCTCCAGGGGTTTTCGGGCAGGAATTTGGGAATTCTGAGACCACCAATGTGTTCAGAGTAGGTTTTACCCTAAGTACATGTTGAGTTGAGTGTTTTCCATGTTTTTGATGTCCAAAATGTCAAAAGGCGAAATCAAAAAGCGGAAAAATTCATAAATTGCTTGTTTGGAGTGATTTTGACATTCAAATGAAATTCTGAGCATACCAAGGTGTTGCTAGACTCAAGGGGGACCTTTGAACCAGATCTTGCTTCATTCTGAGCAGAAACAAATTTGGGCATAGTATGTCTCCAGGGGGTTTTTGGGCAAGAATTTGGGAATTCTGAGACCACCAGTGTGTTCACAGGGTAGGTTTTACCCTAAGTACGAGTTGACTTGAGTGTTTTCCATGTTTTTGATGTCCAAAAGTCAAAAGGCGGAGTCAGAAAGCGAAAAATTCATAAATTGCTTGTTTGGAGTGATTTTGACATTCAAATGAAATTCTGAGCATACCAAGGTGTTGTTGCTAGACTCAAGGGGAACCTTTGAACCAGATCTTGCTTCATTTGAGCAGAAAAACATTTGGACGTAGTATGTCTCCAGGGGGTTTTCGGGCAGGAATTTGGGAATTCTGAGACCGCCAATGTGTTCAGAGTAGGTTTTACCCTAAGTACGTGTTGAGTTGAGTGGTTTCCCATGTTTTTGATGTCCAAATGTCAAAACGCGAAATCAGAAAGTGAAAAATTCATAAATTGCTTGTTTGGAGTGATTTTGACATTCAAATGAAATTCTGAGCATACCAAGGTGTTGCTAGACTCATGGGGAACCTTTGAACCAGATCTTGCTTCATTCTGAGCAGAAACAAATTTGGGCGTAGTATGTCTCCAGGGGGGTTTTTGGGCAGGAATTTGGGAATTCTGAGACCACCAGTGTGTTCAGAGGGTAGATTTTACCCTAAGTACGAGTTGACTTGAGTGTTTTCCCATGTTTTTGATGTGCAAAAGTCAAAAGGGGAGTCAGAAAGCGAAAAATTCATAAATTGCTTGTTTGGAGTGATTTTGACATTCAAATAAAATTCTGAGCATACCAGGTGTTGCTAGACTCAAGGGAAACCTTTGAACCAAATCTTGCTTCATTCTGAGCAGAAACAAATTTGGGCATAGTATGTCTCCAGGGGGTTTTTGGGCAAGAATTTGGGAATTCTGAGACCACCAGTGTGTTCACAGGGTAGGTTTTACCCTAAGTACGTGTTGAGTTGAGTGTTTTCCCATGTTTTTTATGACTAAAAGTCAAAAGGCAAAGTCACGAAAGCGAAAAATTCATAAATTGCTTGTTTGGAGTGATTTTGACATTCAAATGAAATTATGAGCATACCAAGGTGTTGCTAGACTCAAGGGGATCCTTTGAACCAGATCTTGCTTTATTCTGAGCAGAAAAAACATTTGGACGTAGTATGTCTCCAAGGGGTTTTCGGGCAGGAATTTGGGAATTCTGAGACCACCAAGGTGTTCAGAGTAGGTTTTACCCTAAGTACGTGTGAGTTGAGTGTTTTCCCCATGTTTTTGATGTCCAAAAGTCAAAAGGCAGAGTCAGAAAGCGAAAAATTCATAAATTGCTTGTTTGGAGTGATTTTGACATTCAAAAAAATTCTGAGCATACCAAGGTGTTTGCTAGACTCAAGGGGAACCTTTGAACCAAATCTTGCTTCATTCTGAGCAAAAGAAAATTTGGGTGTAGTATGTCTCCAGGGGGGTTTTGGGCAAGAATTTGGGAATTCTGAGACCACTTGTGTGTTCACAGGGTAGGTTTTACCCTAAGTACGTGTTGAGTTGAGTTTTTTCCCATGTTTTTGATGTCCAAAGTCAAAAGGCAGAGTCAGAAAGCGAAAAATTCATAAATTGCTTGTTTGAAGTGATTTTGACATTCAAAATGAAATTCTGAGCATACCAATGTGTGGCTAGACTCAAGGGGAACCTTGAAACCAGATCTTGCTTCATTCTCTGGCGAAAAAAACATTTCGACGTAGTATGTCTCCAGGGGGTTTTTCGGGCAGGAATTTGGGAATTCTGAGAACACCAATGTGTTCAGAGTAGGTTTGTCCCTACCCCTAAGTACATGTTGATTGAGTGTTTTCCCATGGTTTTGAGTCCCAATGTCCAAAAGGCAGAGTCAGAAAGCGAAAAATTCATAAATTGCTTGTTTGGAGTGATTTTGACATTCAAAAAAAAATTCTGAGCCATACCAAGGTGTTGCTAGACTCAAGGGGAACCTTTGAACCAAACCTTGCTTCATCTGAGCAAAGAAAATTTGGGTGTAGTATTCTCTCAGGGGGTTTT